>NC_089873.1:92888787-93191818 GCF_040182565.1 Anser cygnoides | reverse complement strand
GTTTGGGTTTGACAGCTTGTATCTTTAGTTAAGTAGGTGTTTCTTTGACCAGCTTGTCAAAAAGGAAATTTAACATCTTCCAGAGTAGAAACCATGTTTTGAGTTGTGTCTTGCCAAAATAAAAAAATTAAAAAAAGAAAAAAAAGAAAAAAAGGTGAATGTGCATTCCCATTCAGTTACTTCACATCTTCACAGAGCTCAAGTAAGCACTGATGGTTCCAAAGGGTAATTGCTATCCATTGCGTCAGTGCTTAGAAGATGATAAAGGATTTTTTTTTTGTCCTTTGGTGTTAAAATTGCCTGAACTCTAATATTATTCGGGGATGAGAAAATGTTGAAAGAATGCTGTGATAAAGTGCAAGAAACCTTTCAGCAAGTTCTGTTACGTAGTTTTAAAAGCATATTACATTAAATTCCTCTGGATATGTTTTTGTGAAGTTAGTTTCCATCTTTAATAATACTGACGACTCTCCTGTAAGTAATATTCTTAGTCACTGGTGTGTAGATTTTTTTCACTATTTAAACAAGGCGAGGTAGGAAATACATTGTTTATATAACCTGATAACATCCACAAACACACGCTTGCTCTTAATCATATATGTAAGATGAAGATAATCAGTGTTTGAATTTTCTTGAAGTGTTTGCCCTGCTTCTGTGTTTTGATGCCCAACTTACAAAATAAGGAACGATCATACCCACCAATCTCAAACAGGGTTTGTCATGTGTGTGAATTTTGATAACGCTTTTTTTTCCTTGTTTAATCAGTCTTTTGACCTCCTAAAGTGCATCCCATGTTTTCCGTGGCATGTTTTTCTGAAAAAGTGACTTTCTGCCAGGCAAAGAAAAGGGAGAGAAGAAAAGTAGTTGGAAGTTGAGTACTATCTGAAGAGTCCAACTTCCATGCAGCAGTATGGGCTGGGGGCTGAGCTGGGGGAAAGCAGCTTTGCAGAGAAGGACCTGGGGGTGCTGGTGGACACCAAGTGGAACATGAGACAGCAATGTGCCACAGCAGCAGAGAAGGCTGGCAGTGTCCTGGGTTGCACTAGGTGGAGTGCCACCAGCAGGTCAGGGAGGTAATGCTTCCACTCTGCTCAGTGCTGATGAGGCCACACCTGGAGTGCTGGGTCCAGTCCTGCACCCCTGCACCCCCAGTACAAAAAGAGAAGTGGAGCTACTGGAGAGTCCAGCATTAGGGCCAGCAAGATGATTCAGGGACTGGCTCAGGGGATCTCATCAACGTGTACAAATACCTGAAGGGGAGGTGCAAAGAGGACAGAGCCAGGTTCTTCTCAGTGGTGCCCAGTGCAAGGGCAAGAGGCTGTGGGCACAACCTGGAGCACAGGAGATTCCTTCTGAACATCAGGAAGCACATCTTTGCTGTGCAGGTGACAGAGCACTGGCACAGGCTGCCCAGAGAAGTGGTGAAGTCTCCTCCGTGGAGATCTTCAACAGCCACCTGGAGGTGGGCCTGGGCAGCCTGCTGTGGGTGTACCTTAGTGAGCAGGGGTTGGACCAGATGGCCTCCAGAGGGCCCTGCCAACCTTAACCATTCTGTGAACTCTCTTAATTTTCTTTCTAAATAGTGCTTGTAATTAAATGAAAATTAGTTTTCAACGTTAAAGTCACCATAAAGCATGGTCAGCATCAACAAACAGTTGGGACAGGAAGCCAAGTCCCAACTCATTCAAAGCTGGACAGTTTTTGCTCATACCTTTTGCATTGCACCAACACCCAGCTGTCATTCAAATACTGCTTTGTCAATAGAATAAAACTCTGTTAATAAAAGGCAATTTTCTGATCTCAAGAACATGCAATTACTGTCTTTGTGAAGTACTGACATTTCCTGGCTGGTACCTAAATGGATGCTCAAGAAGACCCACGTATAGCTATGTACCTGAAATCCCATTAGGAAATGGAGGGGAAGGCAGAAAGAAAAATGTGCCTGTGGATACTTCAAAGCTGATAACAAGAAACGTAATAAAATCTTTATTTCATTAGGCAAATCTTTTTAGCCTCCCACAATGTATTACATACGAGCTAACCTGGGCTACTTCGAGATAAGCTGAGAGGGACGAAATCTCAACTAAAGATTTGGAGTGCCAAATTTAACTGGCAGTTTCTGAAGTAGGCACTAAATAACACAATAGCTCTTTGCTTTGGACACTTCCGTTCTGGAGGATGTGAATTGACCTCCTCTGCCTACGAGCATGCCAATAGCACAGGCACCGGTGTCCTGCTGTCTTCTGAGACCTTGCTCCTGAGGAAGTGTAATGGGAAGCATCATTGCTGAACCTTTCAGGGTCAGGAGCATCAGCAGTAAAAAATCAGGTGGAGAAGGAAAAGGTAGGATGTCTTTGGGCATATAAAGCATCAGTTAAACTGGTAGACTCTGAGGTGTTGAGGGAGGCTCAGTTTCCCAAATGTCCTTCGCTTTACTGAGTGGAATTAAGCTGCACTTTGAGGCAGCTGAGCCTGTAGGTGAAGGTGCATTTCAGGCAGTACCTCTGCTACTCATATTTTTGGACACAAGTTCACGGTCTCTGGTGAATCTTGCATCTAAAGGGTCTTTGAACAGCCTGTGGTCTGTATTACATTTTCCTACAAATGTTACCTTTAAGCACTTCAAAAAGGGGTTTCTGCAAGACAAGCATCCAATATTTCAGATGGAAGAAAGAGGTGGGAAACATGGCAACTTCCCACACACCTCCTACAGCTTTTGTTGTTACCTTGGAAAAAAACATCAGTTTTCCTGATTTTTAGATATTCGCCTTCTAATCATTCCTCTTATGTAACCCCACTGATTTAAAAAATAATAATTAGTCTAAATTATGACCTGCATCATGCACTCTTGATGAAGATCTAAAAGAAAACAGTAATAGCCCCTCCTCTGCCTCTAAGCTTCTGATCAACTAGTCAGATTTTGGGTTTTGTCACCCAAGTCTGTGGGTAGTAACTGCTCAGTTCTTCCCTTGGGCAACACATGCCGAGAGGGGGACAAAGAAGGATGCCAGTTAGCACTGCCACGGGGACGTGGAAAGTGCCGTAATTAATAGCGTCAGCAGCAAATGTCATCTCAATTTAGCAGCATCCTGCTGGGATCTTTCTCTGACTTGAAATACCTCCTGATGCTGCGGCTTTCTTCCCGCGTCCGAACTGATGCAGAAAGGTTTAATCTGGCTCCGTGTGGAGTTTCTTCAGCACTGGGTCAAAGAGGGGGAAATGAGTTAGGAGGTACCTCAGCCTTCTCAGACCTGGATATAGGGAACTGGAAGGTGAGCTGGGTTAACTCAGGGTATAGCTATAGCCCATAGCTAGTTCAGCAGTGCTTCTTCCCCCAGCACTTGTGGGAAGAGATCCTGCCTCTGCATTAGTGTTGTTGTTAATGATACTACCTCAGTTTTAGAAGACAACATCTGAAAATCATGTAGGGGAGCAGGTTAAAGTCTTAATTAGCCATAGAAAGCTGTATCAGAAATGCACCAGGGCAGGGAATGATGTTTGGTGACTTCTTGCTGTTATTCCCTACAATTGCCTTCGCTCCCTCCTGCAGTTAATGAGATATGAGGGCCTTGACCTTGACCCAGGGTGGTGTTAGGGCATGGAACAATTTGCTATGTATTTGTAGTCTCTCTTTCATTTTCTCTGTCTTCAAATGAGCTGGAGTCTATGTCCAAAAAATAAAAAATAAATGGTAGGCATTATTCTGTAGTTAAAGCAGTCATTTTCCTCTCCATTGCACCATTTTACAAATGCATCTAATAGCTACAAAGAGGAATTTCTACATTTGTTGAGATTTTTTGTTTGTTTGCTTTGTAACGTATTGGTTTGCAAAGTTGTTTTGCAAAGATTACTGCAGTTCCTGCTGTGAAAGTTTGCAGTTGTTCAACTTGTTTGCACTCCTTAAATGTCCTAGATTTCTCCCTACAGAAGAGGAAGGAGAAAATTTTACTGCAGGACCTTTTGTGTTTTTCTGAAGACTGTTTCTCTGCATGTAAAGTAAAACCTATTTTTTTTTTTCATTCTTTATTAAATTCCTAGAAAACTGTATGGTTTAGTTTAGGCAGAACTTATGTCAACAAGACGTGATTTTGCAGGGTTTTTTCCATTTGAAGGAATGCATCTCAGATGAAAGAATTCTTCAAAATCAGAGGCCAGGCTTTCCATTTATCAGGCCATTCATTGATTACCTGCTCTGAATGCTACAAACGTAAATCCTTTCCAGAAACAGTTTCATTCACATTCCTGGGGCTGTTTGTCAAGTATTTGGTGGCCTATGCTTGTTACCTTAGCAACTCGCAGGGGTTAAACGACTGCCTAGGAGAGAACAGTAGCGAACAGCCTTGCAGATCCCACAGGGTTATTTTGTTTTTCCCTAATGACGGAGCATATCTGCTAGCCGAAAGAGCGGTTTCTGGTTTTCCGTGTGATGCAAAATGCTGTTACAGAATTTCAAGTTACTAGTGCCTGGAATTTGAATGAGTACTAACCTGGTTACCAGTGGAATAAAGATTTGCAAGTCTCTTGTAATTTTGCACCCGTGGGAGAGAGGAACCAAAAAGGGCTGCTTTCCTGCTCTAGCTGAAATGAACATTAGGATTCAGCTGGCAAAGCCCAAGTTGTGTGGTCCCCCTCGTGAAGACCAGAACGAGGATGAATGCAAGGGAGGGTCATGGGGAAAAAATATTCCTGTTTTGAATTTTACTTCTGTTTGTAGTTTGATTTCATAAAACGTCGGTCCTATTTCATTAAAATTAAAGTTAGCTGCTCTCTCCAAAAATTTGTGCTTTGCTTGTAGAGTGTGCACTTATTCAGCGCCATCTAGTGGACCAACTGCCATTGTAAGTTAGAAAGCAAACCACAGCAAATTAGAGCATGCAGCCCTTATAATGGGAATAATGTACCCAAAGCATGTTTGTGACCAAATATATAACAGCGTCAGAAGATTAGCAGTTGCTTAGTTGATACGGCTTGCTATGATGAAAAGAAATTTTATGGTACGTGCCAGTGCTGTTGCCTCTTACCTATTGAATTCCACTAGTCCATCAAGCTCCAGCTTGCTTGCCTGCTTCTCTGCTCTACCATATGATGTCGTCTAGGCTGTAAGCTTCTCTAAGGAAGGATTTTGGAATAGTATTTCTCCATGTAGTACAACAGAAAATAGAGAAGAGCCTAATTGTCACAGTGATGCAAATGACGAGTATTGGCTGGTGCTCACTGCGAGCTCAGAAGTCCTCACCTGAGGAAAAATGTTCTGGAGTCTGTCTAATTCAAGTTACGGGCAAGGAGTTCAAGGTTTGGATCTTTGAAAATTACTCAAGGAAAAGCAATTCCCTAGGGAAAGTCTCCCCACAGAGTATACATGCAGAAGGAAGAGAACTGTCAGGTCATCCCAGTGGCTGCTTCAAGACTCATGGAACGATGAAGGGGCTGTGGCTCAGGTCTTCGGGGGCACCTGGGAACAGGTTTGCTCAGCCCATTCTCCAGCACGAGCAAGAAGGGCTGAATCACCAGAAAAATTTACGCCTGCGAGAAGGATGGGGTGCTGCTGCAGCCGTGGCCACATCACTAGCATCCCACTACTGTCTCTTAGAGAATGTTTCTCTGGCAGCAAGCCCGTAACGATGCAGCTTCAGCTGCAAATGAAGGCAGAGCATGGGGAGGGTCCTGACTCTGTGGGCAGAAGACCCTGGCCAAAGCCGCAGACGTGTGGGCAAGAGCTGGCAGCCACCGTGCCTGCTCCGTGGCGCCGAGCGAGCACCGGAGGCCAGCCCAAAACCTCCCAGCAGCGAGCTGGTGGGGCTGCGGTGTAAGGAGCACTGGGCTTCCCCGAGAGCAGGGGTGGCTGCTAAAAATAGGAGCCAAGAAATGTTGCACAGCGAAATCGTGGCAAATGCACAGAGTTTTAACATCTTCTGCTTGAAACTCCCTTGCATTTTAACAGTTCTTCACTTAAGGGCCTGTTGGTTTTGTTCAGTTCGCATGTTTTGGACAATGAAAATAAGTGGGTCACTTCTACCCTGTGAATCGTATGCATTAGCACAATAACACTGTGCTGAGGTTTCTAAAAAGCTATTTTTAAATAATTCATAGAACCATTTCACTTCAGTTTTCCAAAACCTCAATGTACAGACTAGTTTGTCTCCCAGGCTTAAGGGAACATAGCACTCAAATAACACTCTCTTTTTCTTTCTTTCTTTTCTAAGTTTTTAATGTAGTGCAGCAATCAGGGTAAGGCTTGTCGGCTGGCCTCATCACAGCAGAGCATTGCAGCGTAACCCCTCCAGGCAGGAGTGGCCAATTTTTCATACAATAAATGTTTTGGGGTTTTCCTTCTCAAGGTCCGAGTTTGTAATGCTAGCTGTGCATACTGACTGTAGTGTGCGTGGTCATCCAATGGAGCAGGTGAAACCCTGTCTGAAAATTCACGTGGCTCCTCCTGACAGCAGCAGGAAACGTGGGTCCAAGAAGGGCTTAATGTTTAAGTAAACTAATGTAGTGGCAGGAATCCTGCTTTGTTAGAGGTTTTGGGATGAACCCTGCATGCTGGAAAATAACCGTTTACAAAGAACGTGGCTTTTTTTTTTTTTGTAGTAACTATGCACCAAATGTTAGCGTATTGGAATTCAAGAAAACGCTTTAATTATTTCCTCTCTTTCTCTGTTTCTTCTCTAGCTCTGGGATTGTATACAGTAAATGCAGTATATGGAGACACTATTACCATGCCTTGTCGTCTAGAAGTACCAGATGGTCTTATGTTTGGAAAATGGAAATATGTAAGTATAGCTTACTTTTTTTTTTCGTTAGAGCTGGTATGCGATGTATATTTTTTGTGCAGGAGGCTACAGGATTCCAATTGATAGGATTTCTGCCTCATATGCAAAGGTTTTTATTTCTGCGTGAAAGACTGCTAGATTCCCAGCTGTATAACTTCTGCCAAGTATAGATGAGAGGTTTGAGGAATTAATCTCATTGTTCAAGTGAAATAATTGTCGGGGGGTCCTCTGCCAACCTGTGTTAGAAATCTGGCATGTTACCCAGCAGCATCTCACTAGCTTGACAGAGCCACCGCTGTATGTTTGAATGCTTTTGAAGCAGGCTGCCTGAGGCAGGGCCTGCCTCATCCCCAGGAAAATGCTGTCCCCGTGCTTGGTTGATGTGATAGTTGCCGTCTCAGCATCGTTTCATGGCTGAGTGTATTTTATGCACAGGGAGGAATGTGGAGCTGACCTTAGTGGAGCTGCAGTGGTCTTACCCTGCCTGTTTTCCCTGCTTCTGCAAAGTTGATCTAAATCTCCTTGCGTGCTCCAAACCAAAATGTTACCAGCAACAAGTGATTTCAACTCTGACAGTGGATTTAAAATTATGTAGTTTTCTCTATTTCAATGGCATCCACCAGTCTATTTTAAAGTAGAAGGATCTGTCTCTGTTGTTACTGCACCATCCACCTACCTCTTTCCCTTGTACCTAGAGGTTTGCAGATTTTACAGACCTCATGCACTTGAGAATTCCTGCTCTGCAAATATGTTTTGGGATGCAAAGTCAGAAATCTTGGGAAGACACAAGTCCACCTCTGCGAAGATAGATGCAAGGCTACTTAAGAAAAGGTGCATTTGGGTTGCTTATCTCAGACAAGTGATGAGCACCAGTCAGCAAAAGGAGGCATTACAGCTTGGCCTAAGTGTGTGGACGCGTCACTGGTACCATCTGCTGCTGATGGGAAGGGACACAAACTTGATGTGAAAAAAGCAGCTGCAGTTTGTAAGAAATTGGTGACATAGTCAACATACAACCAAGTGAAGCTGGTACCAGCTCTTCCAGGGCAGCTTCCAGCTGTTAACACTTGTTTTTGGGGTGGGGAGGGTTCGTTGGTTTGCGGGTTTGTTTTTTTTTGGCAGGGTGATTATTTCATCAATAGAAAGAGGAATCCCATTTGGGCTTGAAGAGTTAAGAGCTCGTTTGTGCTTGACAGCCAACTTCTTGTGTATAAAGCTAAGGCGATGCCTTCTTTCCTGTGTGACAGACACCTGGAATAATCCAAGACTTGAAAGTGAGAGAGGGAAAAAGACTATAAGGGAATTTGAGCTTCACATTAAGTGTTGTCTCCTGCTCCCAGCCCTGGCTCTGACACCACTCATCTCCTGTCACAGCGTCGTCATGCTTTTGTGGGCTCTGCAGTCAAGCTGAGATATTGTGCTGGGAGCACTGCTGCTATCAGTGCTGCAAGGTGCAAAGGATAAAAGGGAACTAAAACCTTTTTCAGCCCTCAGCACAGTACTGAACATAGAGTTGGATTCAACCTTTCTCCTCACTGTATTTAGAGGGGGACATTGTCTTGTCCCTTCTCTGTGCAGGGGGGAAATTGAAGCCCACACCACTCAGCTTGTAACTTGGTATCATGAAAATAAAATATTGATACAGTAGGTTTGTGCAATGCTCTCAATTTTGTATTCCTTCGTAGGATGGCAACTGCATACTGATTGATATGGATCGTATCAATAGGAGGATGTCTACAAAATTATTTTTTTCAGATTATCCTGAAGTGCATAAATAAAAGTATTTGATTGTATGTATATTCCCATGCCACAAGCTCTTGGGCCCTTTAAAGACAAAAGGGAAAAAAAGAAAGCTAAAACCTAATTTAGAATAAAATAGGCAGTAATGCCTGATTAAATCCTGCATTTGGAATGAAGTCTGAATATCCCAGACAAACAATATGAATATGTAAAACAATCATGAAAAAAGGGAAACTGAAGCTTTTGAGCCCAGCTCATGAAGGCTTCTATTTCAAATGAGTTTTTCATATACACAGAGTCAGGTGGTGCCAGAAACACCAGCCTTGATCTCAGAAAGCCCTGTGTTGTGCTGCAGTTTGAGTCAAAGGACTGAAATTACTTCTGCTGATGATATTCTCAACATGTACAACAGCAGTCTTAGACTAGCTCTCATATAACACTGAATTTCTTGCTTGTGCAGCAGAAGTTAATCAGCAAAAAGTAATGTCATGTATTTTAAAGATTTTTTAAATTATGGTTTTGTACCAATTGCAGATCTTCAGGAACTTCTAAAATTAATCTGAGTGTTCATGCAAAATAGAGGTGTTTATCCTTTTATTATAGGAAATGCCAAATGGATCTCCAGTATTTATTGCCTTCAGATCATCAACAAAAAAAAATGTACAGTATGATGATGTACCAGACTACAAAAACAGGTTGAGTCTCTCAGAAAACTATACATTATCCATCAGGAATGCAAGAATCAGTGATGAAAAGAGATTTGTATGTATGCTAGTAACAGAAGACGATGTTTCCGAAGAGCCAACGATAGTCAAAGTCTTCAGTAAGTAAATCTCGTTGTTACTACTGTTAACCTTCATCAGTATCTGAATCATAAATTAAGAAAACTTTTATTTAAGGGAAAGACTAAAGCCAAGAAAGTAAGCTTTGCTGAGTACATTACTAAGACTAGCAAATTTCTGCAGCTTTCAAAATGTAATCTACTGGTAGCATTTACGTAACAGGACTGCCTGCACTTACAGTTTATTCATGATAAGTGCTGGCTCAAAGAGAATTTTAGACTTTGATAATGACTCACTTATGTGATGTCATTTGGCCTTGGAAATCAAAAATGTAAAATTAGCACTGATTATTTTTCATTTGTTCTCTAAACAAATTTTTATGCAGGAGAGAAGCATTAACCATGTGTGGTCTAAAGGGTTAGATCAGTGTAGAGGTTTAAAGCAACTCCAAGCAGCCAGTATGCAGTGGCATGACCTTTGAGTGAGCGAGGAGTTGGAAAACCAGCTGCTAGCCCCAAATTCTTACTTTATTCCCTGTTGAACTACCAGGAGGCATACCAGGCTGCAGTTCTCTTTTAGAGCAAGAAAGAGCTGCAAAGTATATTACCATTTTGATATCACTACAACTACTTGATCACAGTGGAGACTTCCAAGAGTGCTGGGTGGTTTTTTTCCTCTTTTTTTTTTTTTTTATTTATTTGTTTGTTCTAAGTGAAACAGCAAGTCTCTCAGAAGCCTGACTTCCTGAGGCTTCTTTCCAGCAGCTTCTGAAGATCCTCCTCTTTATGATTAATGAAGTCAAATTTGAGGTCTCAACATCTGGTCTGTTGAAGGAGTAACGTGGCATTTATACCTTTGAGCATCCTCTGAGAGCAATTGACGGAGGGTCATTTTAGTCTTGGAAGGACTGGTCTCCTTGGGCTCTGCAGTGTCCTAGTGACAATGGCTACATCTAGATTAGTAGTTTTGCAGCCACAGAATTGGATCTGTAGGTGTTGAGGACACAGCAATAACATGTTATGGGGAACTTAGAACTAGACGTGGTCTGGTCCCATGCACTGTTTGTGGGAAGCATGAAGGGAATTTCTGAAGCATGTGTTCTGGTTTCATTGCACCCATAGGAACCCAGGTTACATGCTGTGAGGCTGATCTGCAGTGTGAACCAGAGCAGTCCTGCTCTGGTCAGACACGAGCATTGGCAAACCTGATTCAGAGCTGAAACACATTCCCTCGAAAGCTGAACCGCCCAGTGGAAGGGCATTGGTTGCTCCTTTTTAGGGATGTAGGTCAGCTGAAGCTAAGGTTAGCATTTGTACATGCTGCAGTTTCAAACAAACCACACTTTTGCTTAAACAACAAGAATATGTTTTAGAAGGGAAATCCTGTGCTTCTCTCTGGGAGAAGGTGTCAGGAAGGCTGCGGTGTTGTCTTGGCAGAAGTTTGTCAATGACATAAATGAGTTTGAAGGTAGATAAGGAGTCAACAATAATTCCCTTTCCCATGTTTCACTTTGCATTTGACTGTAAGAACAAGTGAATTAATGATGACAGGGACAAGCGCGCTCAGTGCACGCATAGTAAACTCAGTGCTTCAAAGGAAATGATAAAGAATTATCATGTTTACTTATCGCACAGCAGTAAATATGTAGATGAGACAGTGGTATATGGTGAACTAAATACTAACGGCTCGAATTACTGTGTACTGTACTAAATATTAACACAATGCTAACTCAGCCATGGAGCACAGCTTGTATATTTTATAGTATGCATTAATACTAATAGAGAAAGCTTCTATTTACTGAGGAAAACAAGAGTGGAGGATGGCACATACGTAATGTGGTTGACATAGCATGGCAAGAAAGAGTTACCTTTGCAGTTTTTCATTTTGAGTTCACAACTTTATTTAGGGCTCTCATAACATATTTGTGCGTTTAACTTCCTTGAGACTGGTTGGGGGCTTTTCAGTTTTTGCTCTTGCTTGTTTTAATTATGAAAGAGTTAAGAGTAGCCTGCAAGCTTCATTTATTCAGTGGTACTTCTAAGTGGTGTTTCATTTCTTCAGTGGAGTTTCTAAGCTCCTTGAACCACAGATACAGAGCTAAGCTACCGTGGTGCAAACCCTCATAAACCAAAAGACTTGTGTATCTGAAACTCAGCCCTGTCCCAGAAGGCTTGACTAAAGCTGGGTTTCACTGGAGCTTGTCACACCCCCAGCTGTTGCTACCTGATTAGCTCAGGGCTAACGAGCCAAAATGGCTCATTGCACAGATCCCACCTGCTAGTCACACTCACTGGACTACTCAAACAAGCTCTACCAGCTTTCCAGATGGATCCCGTCAGCTTCTTTCTCTGGAATTAAATGGACACAGTTTCCAGCAGAGCAGCCGCGCAGACACTAGCTGCTGTCCAGCAGCACCGATATTTGGCTGGCGCAGGCAGTGAGCCTCCTATCGTAGTACCTGTGTGGGGTTGCAGAGTGCTCAGGCGAGCTCTCAGCTGAGAGATGAGCTGTGTGCTGAAGCTGTAAACCTCCCAAAGTGTCTTCTGCTGCTGCTAAGCTTAAAATTTCATCTCGCTGTAGAAAGTAAAAGCCAAGTAAGTCTTTTATAGCAAATTACCTTCGCACGTGTGCGGTGGCTGCTGGGATCTGGCAGCAGGAATCTCCTTTCAGCGGCTGCTCTGAGGCCGCAGGTGGAGCCTCTCATCCCCAGCTTCTGCAGGGGAACCAAGGCACCCACGTAGCAAAAGGCGCAGAACCGGCGGGCCTCTGACTGACTCCCTTTGTGCAAAGGATGCAGGTGGTGTACAGAGCACAGCGGAGGTCTTCCTGAATGGCCACAGAGAGCAGTCCTGGGGGAAAAGAGAGATGACAGGAGGGAAAGTTGGGGGAAGGCTGTGTGGTTTGATTCGATCAGCTGGTGACTGTGACAGGAAACAAACTATTCCTGGTTATGGGACCAGAAAATCTAAACCAGAAGGCCTGTTACTGGTCTTGTAAAACCTAATTTGCTTGAATTGACATGAAAATGCTTTGTCCTTGGCAGGTTCTTACAGAAATAGGTTAACCATTTTCCTTTATAACTAACAAAAGAAATAAACATGCACATGGCTTTAAAAAATATTGTTTACTCTGTTAGCCCTTTGAAGACATCGTGATGGGTTTGGTGCTTAGCTTCCACTGTTTCTTTTCTTTTTTTTTTTTTTTTTTTTTTGCCACAAGCAAGTTCTTTGAGAATGTCAGATAAATAGCTTCTTTATTGCCTTTCATTTCCTTTTTGAGCTTTTCTTCCTGTTCCATTTTGGCTTCCAAGCGAAGAGTATCTGTGCATTTGTGTACATACACACATATACACATGCACACCAAGCAAGTGAATTCTTGGGGAAACACGTAAGCTTGCGGTCTCTGCCACAGCAGGAGCAGTACACCTGCAGATGAGTAACTTCACCAGGGTGTTGAAATTCTGGCAAGCTGGCATGGAATTTGCTGGGGTTGGGAATGCTGGCAGTACTTCAAAGGGAGCTTGATTTGGGGAAAAAGATTTTGTAAGCTGGCGTGGCTAAGGATGTGTCAGTCTGTAAAAGTATATAATGCATATACTTATTTAAGCAATACAGTTAGAGTGCAAAGATTTCTTTGACTGTGCAAACATTGATTTATTTTTCCCTCTCACTCCTCCCCACTTTTTTTAGAAATTGGGGGAAAAACCATCTCTTCTAGAGATAAGAATTTGCATTCCGGGCTTCAGGCCAAACTATTTTAACAGACAACTTATATAGTCTGTAGAAAGTGCTTTTTTATGATGGAAATGCTGATAGATCCTCCACTTTGGCAAGCTAAGAGGTCCGTCTACCATTAAAAAACTTTATAAGAAGACACATTGGCACTGAAGAAAAAGTTTATTTTTTTTAAGGGAGTCATAAGCAACTTTAAATTAGTTAAAGTAATTACACCTACTTCTGTCGTCTGAATTTCCTAAATGTAACAATACCCACTAGGAAAAATAAGCATTAGAAGAATGATCCAGTTGAATTTGTTCCTTTATAAAGTGGCAGCTCAGCTACAGTAATATCCATAGTAAAGCTGCTTTAATGTTGCTGTGGTTTTTGTACCATTGGTTCCTTCTCCAGCATGTGTGTCACATAAATCAGATACAACAGAGCAGGTTTTCTCCTCCCAGGTACTGAACAGTTTGCCTGGCTAAAATTTATATTATCAGGAAGCATGGAATTCATTATGGAAAGTATGACACATTTTAAGATAGTGTTTTTTCTTCCTCTCCAGTCCATTTGCTGATATTGGGGTAGAAGTATCTCTTTCTTTTTTTTAATGGCAAAATATAGTCAAGACTATAGCAGCACAGGTTGTTCTAGTTAGTCTTAAAGTTCACACATCTTCTGGTAATGTTTGCTTTTTCAAAAAAAACTGTTTGTTCTTCTGACACTGGTGCTTTTGTCCTATTTATGTTTTAGAGCAACCTTCTCAACCAGAAATCTTGCATCAAGCAGACTTCTTAGAAACAGAGAAGCTAAAAATGGTAAGAGCAGCATTATCCCTCAAAGTTATACGTCTGAAGGCTGCCCAAAGTTCCTTTGCAGTTGAGACGGAGAGAGGTGATGGACTGAGACTAAGAGAGGGTGCATGTGCATTTGTGCCTGTGGGAAATCGTGTTGTGTAGCCAGACTGAGCACAGAACGGTTCCCTCAACAATACCCTAATAGCCCTGCAAGCAGGGTCCATCATGGTCTTAGACCCATCACTGAACCCTCTTTCATATTGTACCTAAACACTGATGGGATTTGTCCTATTTAAATATATATGTATTTGGGGTTAAGCATTTGAACTGTTCAGAAGTTTTTACCCTAAGTGAAAACAGACCTATTAAAACAGTGGAGAAAACCGGCTACTAATTCCTGTCTGTTTTGCAGCTTGGAGAGTGCATTGCAAGAGATAGTTATCCTGAAGGCAACATTACGTGGTACAAAAATGGGAGAGTTTTGCAGCCTGTGGAAAAAGGTACATTTCACTAATGGACACTGTTCCCGTAAACTCCCAGTTTATGGGAATTGCTCTATTCTAGTCTAAAGTACTGTTCCTTTGAGGAAAATGACTCTTTCGGAAACATGAAACTGGAAGGAAGCTTCTCGGGTGCTTCTCAGAGCACCCAAGCTATGTCATATAATCTCTCTACGCTTAAAAAAACACTTTGGGGAGAAAGGTTGCCTTCTTTATGCTATTGACAAGCCATTCTTGAACCTATGTAGCTGGTAGAAACTGATCTAATTTTCAGCTTTGTATACAGTATTAATTGTCTCAGTGTTACACCTGTCCAATACTGTGTTTGGACATAGTCATAGTCTTCTTATGCAGGTATTTATTCTCCAGGATATTTAGGAAGAGCACTTTTTTTTTTCTTCCCTTTTTTGCCTTTCAACTTTAATTTTGATAGGCTGATCAGGTCAATATTTTAGCTTCCTTAAAACAGGGAATGCTTACAATGCTAAGTTATAAATGTGGTCTTAAAAATGGGTTTTGCCAGCATTTTTGGGGCCTTCTTATTAAGCTGAGATTTGTATTACAAATAATTGAAAATTAGTTTTCTGTTTTGATTTAAAAATATACAGTATGTTAGGAATATGTTGCTGATAAAATGTTCCTAGTAAATATCAGTGGCGATACTGAAGGAAAACTCTTTGTGTAGTCTGTTGGGTAATTTGTCATGTTGCTTGTGTGTTTGCAGCCTGATAACTATAAATAGAGAAAAGGCAAGCAAGATGTATCTGCAGTAGGAAGTGTGAGTGAAACAATATTTCCTTTTCAGTTGTGGTCATAAATTTGCAAAAGACTGTGGACAAATCAACTGGGCTCTTCACCATGACATCATCTCTTCAGTACATGCCAACAAAGGAAGATGCAAACGCTAAATTTACTTGTAGCGTGACATATTTTGGACCATCTGGCCAGAAAATGATACAGTCTGATCCAGTTGTCTTCGATGTTCACTGTAAGTTATTAAAAAGCATCTATTGCTCTATGAAGTCTTCCTTGGGGAAAAGAAATATGAAAAATCTGAGACAGTTTACAAAATTACAGACATTGCTATTTGACTATCAAGGTGTTGTTTTCAAAGCTGGTTTGAAGGTCTGATTATAATGTCTGTATGATTTTTATTTATCTTAAGATGTACCTGAGTTTTCTTTCTATTTAATAGTAGAATACTGAATATTAAGACTGGATTGGCAAGAGGAAAGTGATAACCACAAGCATTTACTGTGAAATGCTTTTTTCAGAACTTTGGCGAAGATAGGGGGTGATCAGAATGATCTGTGTACTCTGAAATAGGCAATTAATACACTGTATAATTTTCAGTACACTACACTGAAATGCTGTTCGTTTTTGCGAACGAGTCAGCACCAAGCAGCTAATGCCAGTAGACTATCTTGCACGATACTTAGTAGCTTCTCTACAGCTGTAAGACGCTGATATTTACATTTAAAATGTGGCATTTGAGTACTGGTAGACTTCTAATTTTAAAGTAGAGAATGTGTGTGAATAATTACTTCCATCTGGGCTAAGTCCCAAAGCAACTTCCTTAGTCTGTTATTGGAGATCGTAATTCTCCTTTGAATAAAGAAAACAAGCAGTTGGCAAGGAAAGGTCAGAGAAGGTTCTAGCAGTGTGGGAGGGTGGAAGAGGCATTTCAGGGTCTTGTAAAGTGACACTTGTGAAGGACTGTAGAAGGCAGTGTGTTGTAACAGAATGAAGAGAAGCAAGGATAACCAATATATCCAGTCAAGTGTTGTTTCTTTGTGCACTTTAGGTAATACCTCAGCTTATAAAGTCCCCATTTTAAGAACAATGAGGTCTAAATCTATGGTCCAGATGTGCAATAGGACCTTAGTATACAATGTCTGACAACCCTAGGACCTTAGTATACATTGTCTAACAACCCTGTAATCCAGTTGAATATGAAGAAAATGAGTAATGCACGCAGGATTTCTGCAGCCAGGAGGTGTGCTGTACTGGCTTGAAAACAAAAGTCCTGGACTTGAAGTGGCAAAGTATTTTCTACCTTGCCTTCCAAGAATACCTTTGGCTTTAGAGTAAAAGGTTGCCCAATTTCTTTTTTGCATATCTTCATTTGCAGTAACTTCAATTCCATACTCTGCTCAAATGCATCTCCAAAAGAATTTCTGAAACTTTTTATTAACAGACATCCAGAGCTTCAACAGATGGATTTCTTGACGGATGTTACTTGAGGATAATGATTTCTGATTTGGTTTTGTTTTTAAATTTGGTTCAGTGATCCTAATTAGTTTCTTTCTCAATAAATGTGATTTTTTTTAATCTTTCAAATGTAATGAATATGAAAAAAAATGCCAGACTCCCACCTCTAAGAAATGGAAGTATGTCTTTAAGCCTTTACTTTTTTTTTTAAAATTGACTGTTAAATTATCATGTTTTGTGTCTCTGAAGCACGTTGCAAAAATCATAAAATCGACCTGCTGTTCACTCTGATATCCAGTGAGATTCCTTGCAACTTACCTGTTTATTGCAAAGAAATGGGGAATGCACACTTAATGCCTATAAAAGATTTTATTTTTTGAAGACATACCTGTTAGTCAGAATTTAAGAAATGTGTTACTGTTTGTATTAGCTCAGGGTTAGTGCCATCTCCAGTTAGTGACATCTCTCAAGTGTTTAATAGCCAGTTGACCCCCTGGAAGCAGCCGGCCACTGTAACACTGCGAGAAGAAAAGGGAATGAGCTCCTGCAGAATTTGGTGCTAGCTGGAGAAAGGTAACTCAGCCAGCAGTAAACAGTGCTTAACTATGGGCTCTGGTTTGCAGCTGTAGTAAGCATGCTACAGAGAGTAGCATGAGTAATACAAGAGAACTGGCACTGGCCAATTAAATCATGTCTGATTGTATCTAAATTATCTAGGCTCTGGATATGTTCGGTTCTGCTCAGAGTTAATCAATGTAAAAAGATGTTAGTCAGGCAAACTTTCCAGTCATGCCCTCTTGTTAAGTGTCTGTCTTGCTATAAATGAACTCCTTTCCATAAGAGATTAGAGTTAAAAGTGATCTTTACTCATGCTGCTTCCAGCAGCTATGTTTTTGTTAAAATTACACTGAATGACATCAGTTGTGGGTATGGTGGGTCTGAGACAGTGGCATTCATTCACTAAATACCCTTCCTTCACTAAATTCACCCTTTGGTGCCTGCTTCCAGAATTTCGCTCTTGCAGAAAGCAGATACAAAGCCTCTGGTTTACAGAAGCACAAGGTGACATGGACCAAGCCAGGGATATGTGCAAGACACACCTTCACCAAGCTGCTCCTGCTCACTAATGAAGGCAGGGAAGCACGTTGCCGAGTGCTGCTTAGCATGAGTATTGCACTGAACATTGTCACTGTATTGCCTTCCTCAGAAGGGTGACCTGTTCACCTTAGAGAACAATTTAATTAGCCTTCTGGTATTTACTTCTGTAGATTTTATTTTATATTTTTTTTTTACAGTTTAGAGAATAAGATTAAAAATTTGCTCCCAGCTGATGGCAGTGCACAGAAGGGTAAGATATGCCCAGAGGAAAGACCGGTGGTTTGCAGTAGTGTCACTCTTATTTAACTGTGTCCACTTTTAATCCAGTTCTGTTTGTCTGTATAGGGAAAAAAGTTCCAAATTAAAAGTCCTGAAGGTCTTCCTCAGTATAATTCTTCCCTTTTTAGTCTTGAAACAAAGCCTAAGCAACTCCAGGGTGTATCTTGCTATGCTTTGCAATATCTTTCTTTCATCTGGTCCCCTTTACATAAACTTGACAGAGGACGTGACAGGTTCTGCAGCGGGCTAGCTCAACAGCCAGCCCCTCAAACTGGGTTTTTGGGCAGAAACTGCCAAGAGGTGTGCATGTGATTCATGGCCAGCTACTTACTGATGTCTGTTGCGTACCGCACCACCAGCAGTGCTGGACTTCCCTCAGTGGGAAAAGTTGTGCTTCAGCACTGAAGGTATTGAGGATGATGTTTGGATGTGGAAGGGGAGCCACGGGCATTGCATCTGAAGGAGGGAGGATGTGGCCTTTTGAAGTCTGGTGCCACTCTTCCTATGAAGAGAGATGAGAAGCCATGCTAGGGCTCCGGGTCATTGAGAGGCTACAACAGACTGCAGCTCCTGTTATTGAGAGATCCCACAGCAGAAGATGGACATGATGAATGCCTTAGGGGTCGGAAGGGCTGTAGAGCCCATGCTTCGCTAAACACACAAAATCAGCTGTCAGGGAAGGGTTTCTCTGCTGTCTAGATTTTTTTTTTGGTGACTAATAAGGGGCACTGTACTGTGTCTTAATGCAAGACTGGCATCCTTGGTGGAATTTTATTTATTCATTGAAATTAAAACAGTGAGAGTTATCTGCCCATATTGTTTCCTTTAATTTTGTTCATTTTACTCTGTTTTTGAAAAATTATATTTAGGCTTCTCCTTAGGAAGAATAACATCTATTAAAGTATACTCTGTCTCTGCCTTAAAAAAATGACTGAAGTAAAATGTAAGTTATAGTTCAACTTCACTGAACATGACAGAAGTATGTTACATTTACAGTTCTGTTGACTATGTTAAGGGTCCTATTATGTTCACAAAATTCATCTTTCTGAAAGCCTGTAGTGATCAGCATATAGAACAGGCTGAATAGAGTTGCTTAGTTCATATTTCTTCCTTCTTAATGGAAGAAAGCTATTATCTAATACTAACGCAAGGCATTGAGAGCCTCGGTTGTTTTTCTGATTGCTGGAGTCCTCTGAACAGCAAGCTTCACAGAGGACAAGTTAATCCCTCATAATGAAATCATGCTGTGAAACTGTTCATACTGATCAGGGTTGGTTTTTTTCTTATAAGTTTTTGACATAGTTGTAGTCATCCCTGTTTCTATTATAGGGTATTTTGGTGAAGAAAAATGAATTGTTGTATCATAGGGCTTCTTTGCGGTTACTTGAATTGGCAAAAACATAGAAGGCCTAATTAACTTCAGTTCTTTTATATAAAGATCAACACACGTGAGCACCTTCACCTGCTTGATGATAAAATTGCGTACTCTTTGGCTATTAAAAACCTGTGCATAGCGTTACTGTGTATTTTTTTTGTGGGAGCTGTTAAGTGTCTATGTTGTTTTCACAGATCCAACAGAGAAGGTGACTATTCGAGTGCTGTCACAAAGTAGTACCATTAAAGAAGGTGATAATGTCACCCTGGAGTGCTCGGGGAATGGCAACCCTCCTCCACAGGAGTTCCTGTTTTACATTCCAGTAAGTCCATCCTTGCTGTCACTGCCTAGTGAAATATTCCGTATCATTCCTTCCTACAGACGTTGATGCAATGTCAGCGTATACGTGATTTTATAACAAATGAAGGAATGAATCTGTTGCAACTGAAGTGAAAAATAGACATCAGCCATTACATCAGACTCTCTGAGAATGCCTTGCCAACTCAGGCAAAATATTTTGAAGAACCTCTCCATTCCCCCAACCCACCCAAAAATTTTTTGGGGATTGGACTTACTAAAAATTGCTAGTCTTCATTTCACGTCATCATATGTTTTGATAAAAAGCAATCTTGGCAAAAGCAATTTAGCATCTTGAATAAAACCATCTCATTTGTTGTCATAATGGTGATTCAGCAGTGAAAGTACAGGAAATTAATTCAGCTATTTTTTTTTTTAGACTTCCACAGATTAATCTTTTTGCAATTTCTTTTATTTATGTATTTATTAATTAAACTGTATAGTGGCATACCAACACAAAAAAGAACCAGTGTGACAGCACAGGAGAAAGTGTAGAACAAATCTGTCAAATGCATAAGATAAAAATTGAGAAAGATAAAGGCTTTGATGCTGTTAATCTTCTTAGTATTGGTGAAATCCACAGACAGATGTGGCTTTGTATTCTAAAATTCACACCTTCTTCCTGTGTCCTGCTTCTCTCTCTTAGTTTATATCCCGTTTTTGTTCCTATTGCAGTAGCGAGCAGAGCTGAACATGGGAGAGGCCGAAAGCGGTGGCATGCTTTTAAATATTTCAAAAACTGCATGTGTAGCCCTTTGAACATAATCCTCTTCTGCTTTGGACTCCTGGCATGTTCGAATTGCTGAAGAGTAGCAAGGGAGACTAGCTCTTCAGCACTTTAGGTTCAGTGAGTCATCCTAGGAATTCAGTGTATGCCAGGGAAGAAGTGCATGGCATCTCTTCTTGCTTCCTGATCGCAGTGAGCGAGCTAAACATGCCAGTTTGTCTGATCTTCACTCTGCATGCTACCTAATATTAACCCTCTTTCTTAAGGGGAGATGGGATTGGCGATTCCTTTGCAAGACTCGTGGGTATCGTGACAAACCTGGTAAATCTCCTTCTGGATTCAGAGATACGAATTAGGCTTTCATTCTGTTCAGTCAGTGAGTTATTACCAAGTGGAAACTGGGCAATGGGAAAATGTTGCTTTCTGGCTAATTCAAAACACCAATTTTTGTAGGTAACCGCATGTTAAGGTAGTGTGCTGCTGGAAAATGTATAATACAGTACTCTTCATGACTTCTTTTTCTAAAATGAATATGCCATTTTAGTTACAGATTTAAAAACAACTTGTTTTGCTGTTGGGATTTCTCCAACACTTATTAGTAGCCTGTTTTAGTCTTTGTTTTCCTCTTCTTTCATCTTACTGCTGAACTTTCAGATTTTCTATTTTTATATTCTTTTGAAGTAAGCTAGTCATTCAGTTAAAAGAGTTAAGTTTTTAATTGTATTTTTTCTTTGAAAAAAACCTCTGCAGTCATGCAGTAAATAAACATTAGTGTTGTTAATAGGTAACTACACTTCAGTGATACTGTATTTAAACATATTTTGGTGTATTTCAGGATCCTTATAATTAAAAAAAAATAAATCAACAAAACAATGTTTTTAACAGGACCATATACAATAAATGTTTTATTTCCATCCACAGGGAGAAACAGAAGGTATAAGAAGCTCAGATACTTATGTAATGGCTGATGTGAGACGAAATGCAACAGGAGAATACAAGTGCTCTCTGACTGACAAAAGCATGATGGATGCAACCACCATCACTGTGCACTGTAAGTCCTTGCATTTTGTACTCATAGCTAGGATATAAAACCTATCTTGCACTTCCTGGGATGGTCTCTCTTTGCTTTACTTAAGGAGGTCAGTCCAGTCAACATACAGGATAACTGAATGATGTTGCTTGGTTGAAGTATTTGAAGTAGTATTAGGTCCTTTCTCTCTCTTTTTTTTTTTTTTAACAAAACAAAACAACTTTAACATCTCTGTTTAAAAACCTTAACTTTCTCAATTCAGTGGCTGAGATAGAGATTCACTTTATGTAACCTTCATTTATTATGATATTCTTGCACTGTCGTGTTCAGAGAAAATTCTGATATTTTATGTTTCACTTATGTGAACATATATATGGTAAATTATTCTGCTCCAACTGTGAATTAGAATGTACTAAGACAAACAAGCTGGCCCACACTGAAGGTTGTTCTTTGTAGTCAAATTCACGTTAGTCTAACATCTTTTCATCTTATCTTGATGAGGCTAACATGTAAGGAGAAGAAACTTAGGTATTCATTTTGTGCGCATATTTCTTTTTATAAAAAAAATAAAATGTTGTTATTTTAAGTTTTCACAGAAACATGAGAGCTTGGTAAAGTTGCTTTATCTGGATACTAGAATTTTTGCTCCAACTTCATCACACCACTTTATAAGCAACCATCGAACTGGTTGAACCTTGAAGCAAACAGTTTAATGATTGCTTTTAATTTTCTCTCTATGGTAGAAAACAAAAGCAGGACCTCTTTCACACTTTGCCATACTATCACAGTGTGTGAAATGAAACTCAGTCCAATGGTACTAGGTTTCCCTAGGGAACACTGGTGGTGTCTAGTCTTCCCAGTAGCATAAATACCTTTAATAGTTTATAGGTTCAGAGGGACATAATGGATGCTGAACTTTAAATGCTCCCAAAGTAGTTGTATACTTTATGTAAAAAGGAAAAAAAAAAAAAAAGACATAGAAAAATACACAACTCTAGGCAGAAAATGAATACTTAGATTTATTTTTCCTCTTCACCGTGAGGCCAGGTCAGAGTGTTTCAAGTTCAGAATTTATGTACTTGCATAAGAAGTTTGAAAACTCTGGCATTTCTGTCTGCTGCCTCTCTGCCCCATTCTTGAGTGGCCTCTGTTCTCCTCTTTGAGGGTTTTTTACGGCTTTAGAAGACCCAGCACAGATTGGAGGAAACTTGTTTTGTCGATAGGAAATGAGATGGCTGCTTTCTGGAGTGCCTTCCACTTGAATGAGGTCTGTCAGTCCAAGTCTGTCCCTTGGCCAGGGAATGCTTAATGCAGTCCTGGCAGCAGGTGGAGGGTGCCACACAGTCCACCCGGTTCCATTCAGTGCATGCACAGGGAAATTTCTTAAGCTGCAGATAAATTTCTGAGATCACAGGAGAATCTCCCATTTTATCTGCTTATATAACCTTCTCATTTCATTACTTGTCTTGATCTACCATACGCTATCGTGTATATTCTTACTGCATCTGCTGATACTCGGTCCCTGCTGTAAGTTGCACTGTCACAACTTCATTCAGTTTGCTTTCATGCTGGTGTCTCTGTCCCTTCCTAAACCAACTTTATTCTTTCGTTAGGCAAAGTTTACAAGATTGACTGTGTGTAATTGAACACAGTATTGCAAGGGCTATTTGATTACATGGTGCTTCATTGCTTCTTAGGTGACATATTTTCACTCTTCTACAGCTTATTGCATTAACTGTATACTCTTTTTTTTTTCCCCTTGGAAGTGATACAATATATGTAGAATATCTGTACATGAATTATTATATTTAATGAACGTTTTACATTTAATAAGGTAATCTGCTGCTTTACCACCCATTCCCTTCTCTTGAGTAAGAATTGGGGTATGTAAGATCTGAAGTGAGCTCTGTACTACTGTCTCTATCTGCCCCATGTCGAAGGTAGCTTGCTGGTAGTTCGCTGTGGTGTAACTGACCCTTTTATTTTGCTCCATGTAGCGTGCATGTCAGCTTGAATGTCCATAAATAGTTACTCTAAAGAACGACTTCTTCAGCTCCAGGTTATCTGTAATGAGCCCGTTTTCCTTTCTCTGCTATTTTGTGTGCGTGTCAGAAGAGTTTTACTGTACGAGAGAAGCATGTATTTTCTTGGCAGTCTTTCCGGTGTTGGCAGCTAGTGCAGCTACTCAGAACTCACAGATCCAATCTAGTGCCGTGCTTCCTTGTTTTATTTAGGGTTTGTTATGTGTTTCTTAAACACCTCTACCTGCAATAAAGCCTTTGTTTAAGTGAGGCACAGTGGCCTGGAATAGTTCTGTAGTTCCTGAATGCCCAGACCTTTGTACATGTGAGAACAGATCTCTCTTCAAGCTACTTCAGTGTCTTGCTTTATGCTGATCTAAAGCATTTCTGCAGCATGCCTTGTTTTATGGGGAACTCCAGTGAAAAAGTCATAAAACCCATATATGCTTTATAACATACATATCTTTCTTCCAATGCTTACTTCATGTTAATTTTTCAGCATAACCCTCTATTTTGGGGGCTTTCTGCTTCTAATGTACTTATAAATTTTTGATGTTAGATCTTCATTTTTTTATGACTTCATGTTGGTTTCTTTTTTTCTTTGAAATAATGCTTATTAATTCCTGTTAAACCCTATTTTCCTCCCTCCTTTGCTTTATTGCTTACATTTTCTCATATGGGTGAATATTCCTGTCTTCATAGAAGACAGTGTTACACTGAAAATGCATTCATTCTGAGTCAGGGCTTTTCATTTCCTCACTTCTGGTCTTGTCAGTTTAGATTTTTGATCTTCATTAAAAACAGAAAAAAACAGGCAATACAATAAGTTTTCCTTACATTTGTGAATCCATTTGGAGCTATTTGTTACATTTCCACCACAGGCCTTGTTCCCATCATGACATCATGATTTTATTAAGCAGTGTAAGTACACGAGCTCCTTTCAGTGTGTAGGTAAGGAAAGCTCCCTGCTGGTATTCAAAGACATCAGCACATTATATAGTCCTTAAATATTTTTGTAGCAAAATATTCTGGCTCAATACCAAGGTCTTTTTTTTTTTTTTTTTTTCCTCTAAGAGGAATGTAAATTATGAGATTCACAGAAAGCTGAACATTGACATAAAAGCATCTGAGTTACCCATCATATTTAGGGAAATACTATATTCATAAAGCAAGCTTTACGCGGGTGGGAGGGAGAAAAGAAAGAAGTCAAATTGCTCTATGAATTGTTCCTAAAGGGAATCCTATGCTAAATAGTAAGTTAACTCTATTTTTGCCTCATAAATAACCTTAAAAAATAGTGCTCTGAGCTATGCAGTTCATCTCTCACACTGTAAATATTCCTGAACTTCTAGACTAACTAAGACCCTTGTGTAAGAGGGATTCTAGTCTCAGAATCTTCTACCAGAAGTGGGGCAGTTGGGGCTCACAGGCGTTCTACCTGAAGGAAGACTGGTTTGAAAGATTGCATTGGACTCTGTGTCAGTCTTGCCTAAGCTGATGGCCAAAAATTTAATGAGTTTCTGCTTTCTGTGATGCGTGTGATAGGAAGCACTGTGATAGGATGGTCTGTGATCTCTTGGATTTGAGGTGCTAGCTTGCATCAAAGAATGAAAGGCTTTAGTAGATGTTGAAGGAGAGTCATCCTGAGGGGGGGAAAAAAAATCTTAGCTTTTTCTTCAGCCTAGTATGTGCTTAAGAGGAACCAAGCAAGAAGAAACACATCTCATGCACTATATGATGAACTATATACAATTGCTTACTAGCTGAGTGTTGGATTTTTTTTCCCCTCCTTTTATCCTTGTGAAAGCAATGGTGAAATCCGGAGTATCTTGTTAGTTTGCTTGGGTTTGCTAGTTTGGGGAAGTAAGGGGACAAAGGACAAGACATCCCTGTAGGAATAAAGAAACAAAATGCCATTTTTTCCCCTTGGTAAGATCTTTGCTCCACTCATGCACAGATAGAAGTACAGTTCTTGTGACCTCTCAGACTAGTCATTAGACTTGTAACACGGATAATAATGCACGCTAATAGTACAGGATGGACCCTAGCCTCTCCCTGAAGTTCTGCTTTTAATTATAATGGTGTTCCCAGGGCAACCACTGAATGAAGAGTTAAGATCACTGTTTTGTTACGGAAAACTCACTGTTTTCCCTTTCCCCTTTCCTTTACCCACTGTGATGTTGCCTCAAGCCTTTTTTTTTTTTTTTTTTTTAATTCAGCTTAAAAGCCAAAAGGATGTTTTGAAGTCCTTTTCTAGCAAGTATAATAATCATGGTGAAATCATGTATGCTTGCCACTTGAGCTACAGAGTGTGTGTGTGTGTGTGTGTGCATCTGTGATAGTTATTTGACCAGGCAACTCTGCTCACACTATGAGAGGAGAAGCAAAACAGAGGTTTAGCTTGGCAAACTCTGCTTTTCTTTCAGTGTCGGATTTTCCTGAAAAAGCAATCACTAGCCTGCCAAATCCATATACTAAGAAAAATCTAGAGCAGTGTTTCCTGACCTTTCTATTACTGGGTCTCACCCTGCCTAGTGTCAAGCACAGCTATCACAGACTGTGCAATTTCCCTGAAGCCAGAACAGATTAGGAAAAGCTTGGACTCTGAGTTACACATAAATGGCTTTTTAAGTTACAAACAAAAACAAAGAAACCAAAGGGCTTCATGTGTGGCTGCTCAACAATATAATTCAGACCCTTTGTCCCTTAGTCAGTATCGTGTCTCATGCAAACTGTGTTGACCACCCTCGTCCTCTCCTTATGCTCAGGATGAAAATCAACCTGTTTTATCAGATTTCAGGGCATTACCCTTTGAACTCATATCCTCCCCTTCACGTTTTTATAACTAACTGTTTAGATTTATCTGTCCCCACCTGCACGAGTTCTCCCCTGAAAATATATTCCTACCTGGCCAAAAACACAGCTCCCTCACAGCAGTCTGTGCTTCCCCTATCAAGAAACACATACTGCTATGCTCAGTACTCCTTCAGATTCTTACAACTCCTCTGGCATACTTTCAGTAGTACATGGTGGAAAAAAATGTATCAATTTGTTGATTAGTAATTTTCATTTTTCCTTTTAGCCAGCAAAAACATGGATGTTCTGCAATTTCAGACTAATTGTCTTCTCTCTTACTTCCAAGTTTGATTTAGATTTTATTGAACAAATTAAATCTTGCATTTAATGAGTGCAGTTAGTTGCATTTTTCTTTCCATGGTATGCCTTTGGAATGGACCAGGCATTTCAAGTTTACCATTTTGACAAATGTTCTTTCTATCCCAGATCTGGATTTGCAGCTTACTCCTAGTGGAGAAGTCACAAAACAGATTGGAGAGGCCCTGCCTGTGTCATGCACAATTTCTTCTAGTAGAAATGCAACTGTGCTTTGGATTAAGGTCAGTAATTTATCTACTTCACACTTCATCTGTGTATTCACCCCTTCATATTACTGCTGCTACTTCAATGTTTTGAAAGGATGGAAGTCATTTTAATTTAGCTTTTTGAAGAATATTGTTAAAATGAGTTTTATATGTATTGCTAAAATAAGAGATACTGCTTCAAGTTGATGACTAAAAATTAGTTACTCTAATTGTCTCAGTTTTCAAATGGAGAGAAGTAATGACCACTACAATACAAATGCAATTTTACTGAAATGGTCTAATGCAAGGCCCTTGTAGAATCAGTCCCCATTAAGGAGAAGAGCCCCTTTGGAAGAATTTGGATTTATTAATCATTTTTTCAAAGACATGCTTGGTCTAACAATAAACCTAGTAGAAGGGCAAGGCAGGTGGTTGAGAGATTGGATGTTGGCATGTGGTTTTTTAGTGACTGGTTGAAAAAAATAGCTCTCGTAGATGGCAGGTTTAAGTTATACATATACTGATGGAAACTGAAAATGATGATACCTAAGGTTGTTTAGTAGCATATGTTGAGCTCATAAGCCTTAGTCCTTAAGGAGAGTTGTCATTGTCTTGGCTTGTAACACTAGTGTTTTTGACCAGCCTACTGGCAAAGCTCAAAACTAAAAGTGATCTCATCTACACCCTTGATTTGAAAGTGAAATTGTTCAAGAAGAAGAAGCGGTTTATATAAACCTCCAGTAGTTTCCACTTTTCCTGCTGTGATGTTGTAGTTACTAATGGGAGACCAGTTAAGGAATAAGACTGTAATCTACCAAAGCGTTTGAAAAATTCTGTTAATACTGGTCACTTTTGTAATTTAGAGGTTAATGTATTCTGAATTGGAGTTCATAAAGATTAATTCCTCACTTTATCAGGACAATACCAGAATGCAAACAAGTCCATCATTTTCAAGTCTGCAGTATCAAGATGCTGGAAACTATATCTGCGAAACTACTCTGCAGGAGGTTGAAGGGTTAAAGAAAAGAAAGACACTTAAACTTATTGTGGAAGGTAAGAAAACAAAAAAAAACTATGATTATTAATTGTTCTGTTCAAACAAAGTGCTTAAGTGTAATATTTTTCTTCTAGGAAAACCTCAAATCAAAATGACGAAGAAAACCAACACAAATAAAATGTCTAAAACAATTGTCTGCCATGTGGAAGGTTTTCCCAAACCAGCAGTGCAATGGACAGTTACTGGCAGTGGAAGCATCATAAATAAAGCAAGTATCTTTCTTACTACTTTATTCATTAAAAGATAGAGGGTACAACCTAAAGGTAAGAAAAATTTTCCAGGTAGTGAGATTGAAGAAAGTCAATTTTATTTATCTAAGAAAAGGCAGGTTAAATGATATTGCATACTTTGTGGATGGTAGATATATGTATGATTTCTGACAATAAAGAGCTATTGAATATAGCAGGCAAAGGTACAAGAGTTCAGTTAGCTACAAGGTTAAGCTGGAAGAAGAAAGAAAAGGTTACAAACGAAATGTACATTTTTAAGTGAGGGTGTTTAGTCATTTTATCTGGATAATGTGGTGACTTTGCCATTGCACAAGGAATTTACAAATAATAATGGAACTATTGAATTTGTTAGAAAGCAGGTACTTGATGTAGGAATTAACTGCGTGAAATGTTACAAGTACAAATCAGAAAGTATATGTGCTATAGTTCCTTACAGGCTTTGCAGTTTTTATCCTAATTTTTATAGGTCTTTATAGATTATATATTATATATAGTTTATAGATTTAATTACTTCATTAGGCTTTGCTTTAGTCCTAGGGAATTACACATGACTGTAAAAGTTTGTCCATTTACTTGCACCTTTAGGTTAGGAATTGTGTTGTCTATAAAATTAATTGAAAATATATTTTTTCTGGACACTATTAAAGTAAGAATGATGTTCAGCAACTTCAAGGAACAACTTCATATCCTCATTGCAGCGCAGATACCACTAAATATAAATAGCTTGGCAAAATGATTCTTAGAGTGGAAACAACTCAGGACTTGGAAGTTGGAGAGTAGAAATCTTACAGTGTTTATTCCCCATATAAAGGCATGAATGAGAAGGAGCAAGGTGGAAAGAAATGAGAAGTCTGGTTTGGGGTTTTTCCTTAAAGAATTTTGTCACTTGGAAATTCTTTTAAATAGTTGAAAGAAATGAAAGCAAATACAGAATGTGGCCGATTTTATCAAAAATGCATCTTTATTAGTGGTCTTACAGTACATGCTATGCAAAATGTAGATATAACTGAATATCTTGAGCAAAGTGTTTTCTTGCAAACAGTCATGTTACCATGTAATAAAAATCATGAATTATTTTTATTGGTGCTATTTGGAAAATTGAAATATTAGTTGATCATTATTTCATTCTGAACATTTTCATTGTGTAATGCAGGTAATGCATTTATTGTTCTTTGCATTTTTCAAGGATACTAATCTTCATTTTCTACCTTTTCAGACAGAGGAGACCAAATACGTTAATGGAAAATTTTCCAGTAAAATTGTAATTGCTCCTGAGGAAAACGTGACTTTAACTTGCATTGCAGAAAATCAGCTAGAAAGAACCGTGACCTCTTTGAACGTCTCTGCTAGTGAGTACCTTTTAAAGATTATTTCCTTAAAATTGTAGTTTTACATTAAGTAACCGCACTTCACACTCAAATGAAGAGTAGGTGTTCATAGTAATGTTGATACTAAGATAGATATTTAGCCTTTTTGTCGTAAAAGGCAAGTAATTGCACATACAGCCTGGTTTAGTAGTACATAGAATTTATTGGTAGTTTTCTGGATGAAGTCACTTAGCCAAGGAAGTCATGAAGATTAGCTATATCATGTATGCACATATTTTGTATTATTACAAAATAATATTACAAAAATGTTACAAAATAATATTATAGCAGTAGTACAAAACAATATACGTTTTGTATGCATAAAATATCATTTACAAAAGACAAAAGTCTTTATTACTACATAATCATCTTTTAGTCCCTAAATTCCAGTTTATCATTACTGGGAAGACTTGATTCTGAATGTCAGTGTTCAGTGATGAAATGGGGTGAGAAACTACTATTTATGAAAAAGTAGCACAGAAACATATAGTCAGAAATATTTCTGTGATCAATGTTACAGTTTTTGAGTAAGATTCTTCAACTGGATACATTATAGTTACAAAACAATGACTTCTGCTCAAAGATTAATTATCTCATTGGGCAAATACTGCATTAAGTTTCAGCGTTTCTGTCATTGCTGTAAATAGACAATTAACGGTAAATTTCAGGTATAACACTTTTTATAATTAATTTTAATATTTCTCATTTCAGTAAGTATCCCAGAATATGATGAGCCAGAGGATAGAAATGGTATGTATGGCTTTCCATTTCCATAACCCTTTCTATTTATTTTTTTTCAGTTTAAGACCTAGGTAGTCTCACCAAACAAGTTCCACAGCCCCTTGGACTTGAAGTAGCTAGTGACATGATTGACTAAGAATATGACTTTCTTGAAGTTTTAAGTGTTTTTTTTTTAACCTTGTCTTTAAGAACAGTGCTTACTTTTTTTTTTTTTCATTTGACATTCTGACTCCTTTTCTTGTTTCTGATGGCAATACTTTAGAAATGGTGTAACACTTTTCTTTATCATAGGTCACCTCATTATCTTTTCTTCTTTGCTTCAGATGACAATAGCGAAAAGGTTAATGACCAGGCAAAGCTAATAGTGGGCATTGTAGTTGGTCTTCTGCTGGTTGCCCTGGTTGCCGGCGTTGTCTACTGGCTCTATGTGAAGAAATCAAAGTAAGAATTTATGAAAAATTTTATATTACATTTTAAAAAATAATCAGAAATGTGTATTTACCTGTTTTCCTTTTGGCAGCATTCCAGTAGTCTGAACAGGGACAAGTTATTAGTATGTGCATTTAACAGAGAAAGGAAACTCGATGCCAACTCTTGTTGGCATGCCCTAATGCTTAACAGGACATGTCTCTTGGAGGTGGGACTCCATGACTTTCCTACCTAGTCATCTACAATGAGGCTCTGTTTCCTGACAGCCAAGCCTGAGCTGAGTCTTGCATTTAAATACAGTACTTGTTACTTAATTGTCGGGTGTTACCCCTGTGTGGCTTTACTGATACTAGAAACTGTCCTCACTTAAAGGTGGAGGTGGGGTAACTGTTCTGCTTTTTAGAAAGTAGATTAAAGTACAGAATGTCTGAATTATCTCAGGGAGGAAAAAGGTCCATAATTCATTTGTTCACATATACTTTGAGATGTTTGAAGTAAGATTGATAAAGATAGACCTTTTGTTGCTGAAAAACTAGAAGCCCTCATCAAAATCAGTATGTTTTAGCCATCCTAAACGCATACAGGATTTGCAAGTGAGGCCTGCTTGGCTTTCAAGTTTCTTTATTATCTCACAGGCTCACTTTGAGATCATCCAGTTTATTTTCTAAAACGTAACCATGTTTCTCCATCTTTTTAAAGATGGTCATGACTGTATGCTGTTTGGCCTTATCACCACATATCTGTCTCTAGGGAGAACATATGACAGGAGTGTTGTCTTAAGAGTTCCATACAACTACTTTTTGACAAGGTAGATTAAAGAAGTTATGCATAAGTAAAAATCAGTATGGGTATACAAACAATTTTATAATTCTTTTTATGACCTTTCATTAAAATTAGCTCAAATGAATTCTAGAATATACTAGAGGAATTTTACTATGAACAAATATGTTTCATTGATATGAAATTACAACAAGAAAATTCTCCATCTGCTTGTGTTAGAAAATGCTATTTTTTGAGGTATTTCATAAGGATTTTACTCCAGACATAGCTGAGTGGGTTTTGGAAGTTCTGCAAATAGAGAAATGCTGTAAATGACCCAAGCACAGAACCACATTTGGATATTCAAGGGGGGGGACAGGGTGGAGAGCTATTTTTTGCAATGCTTAGGCTTCTGGTTAGATATTAAAAAGTAATAATAACTTTGAGGTGCTCCTCCCACACTTTGCTACTCTTTAATAACGTCCAGAACAATTTTCTTTCATCTCTGTTTTGCATATGAGAATGTACAATCATAAAACTGTACATTGATTGGGGTGTTTTGTTTTTTTTTTTTTTTTCCTGCAACAAGTGGTTTGGGAACAAGGAGGGCAGAGAATTACATTTACATCATTAGGTAGTGTGGGGAAAGCTAACGAGAAACTTAGAATATAGGATGTCCTTTGATGAAATAGGCTTATGATTTAAGATAGCTTTTTCATCTTCAAAGATAGGATATGTTATATTCTAAACAGACAACGCTTTTCATTGTGCTCAATTTCTCTTCTATAAGCTTTGAGTAAATATTAGAGCTGGAATTATTTAAAAGGTTTACTGGAAACAAACTAAAAATTGCTTTATAGTTAAATAATGGTCTTCATATTTGATACAATGTTACCAGCCTCTGAAACTATTAATAACTGATGCATCGTCATTGACAATCTCATGTTCTAAGCATATATTTAAGTTGATCTGTTATTATTCTCCCTAACTTCTGAATGCCATGCTTGCAAGAGCAAGCAGAGTGTCAGTATCTATTCTGACAAAGTTTTCAGCACAAATTGTAGTCTAGAAATAGGAGTGGCACTTGCAAAGAACACCTAACAACTTCAGACACAACCTGTGTCTAATCACAACCCTCCGTCTCCATAGAGGCCAACAGTTAGTAGTTATTTTTTAACCCACCCTTGAACAGTAACTCACCTGATCTCTATCCCCAAAGTGACGCCAAAGGAAAGTCTGAGAAGGCAGCAGCACAGAACTTTCCAAGTCTGCCGAGGCAAGAAAAACATTACTTTTTTCATTATTGGTGTTGTGGTTTGTATAATCTTCTATTGTCTTGTCATCCACACGAAGTAGGAATTATACTTGTAGCCTTGGAATATATTCACAATAAATCACTTATATAGTTATTCACTGCCTCAGCTCCACTTGATGCAAAAGCTGATTATTGCCACATATTCTTTTCACTATGAATATTATCCCATAAATCAGGCACTCATCTGTATTCCATATCCTACAACCAGCCTCCTCTCACATTAAGAGTTGAGGCTACCGATCCCCGCATGCTATGTTTCTCCTTCATCTGAGCAGAAGGCCAAACATTTGTTTTCTATAGCTGTTCTCCTTTTTCCAAAAGGATATTTTAAACTAATTTGCACTGAACAGAGTATAATTAAACACTTTAGAATCTTACTAAAATTTGAATGATTCTAGGCCAGACATCTTCAGTAATTCCTTTGTATATAAAATTTTCATCTTGCCACATACAGCTGAGAGTACTATACAAATAAAAGGTTTAGAAAGAAAACATAGCATGCAAAGCCCTGTATTCCTGTTCTCTAGGCATGGAAGTGTTGCATGTATATTGAATATTTTTCCCATTTTTGCTCCTTGGGCTTGGAGGTACACAAATCTCCACTTAGGTGGGGCTAGACCAAGGTGTAAGTAGTTTAAAACGGGCAGATTGAAGCACAACAGCACAGCGGCAGTCTTAAGATTGTCCATGCTCAGAACACAATAAACTATTGAAATTCTTCTTAGAACACAGTAATCAGCTTTACTGTTACTTTATAGGAAATTAGCACATGAAACCAAACATGGCAGGACAAATATATAGGAAACTTGCTTATGTTTTCAATGAGACTAGCATTTGCATTATTTTTCATGAAATTTGCCTTCCACAGAACAGACCAAGTTACAAACATCTCTGAAAGTGTCAGTTAATGTCACAAAACTTCTGTAAATTCATAAATTGAATTCAAAAAGTGTTCGTTCATTTCTTGATCACTAGAATGGTTTTCTAATTTGTCTTCTTTTTTCCTACTGATAGACATCTGAATGTAATTGTAGGAATTAGAAGACAAGATTGGGGTAAATGGAAAGAGAGAGCAAATATTTCCATGTTTGGTTGTATAATACCCTCAGCTCCTAGGAAATCTCTTGCAGCTTTGCAGTTCAGTGTCTTAACATGCCTTTCAGAAGTATTGCAAACATTAATGAAATTCACAGCTCTTGCTTCAACACCCAGAACTACATTCTATGTGTATTCTCTTACCTGTTGTTATCACAAGTTGATAACGGGACAAAAGGCGCTGCAAATTTTCTTCTGAAATGGAACCGAGGGTGAGGCCTAGGCTTGTGAGATAAGAAGAAATGAGGAATTAAATCCCAAGGATAATTTTTGTGTAATCTGTATGCAGTGTATATTTACTCTAAAGCAGGCAAATCAAGGGAGATGGAAAAAAAAGTCTTTATGTTAAAAATAACGTTATCAGCAGTAACTAAACAAAATACATGAAAATAATGGCCCTTCAACACACACACACAGAAGAAAACTAAAAACTTCACTTTGGTACTACTTAGAGAGATTTTGATTAGGATTCCCTGAGGGATAATTATTTTCCTGAAGAGCAAGCACAGATAAATGTAAAACATGAGTCATAATTTTAGCAAGAACTTGGAATGATCTGTTTTACAAATGAATTTAAAAGAAAAAAAACAAAACAAAACAAAAAAACCCACCACCACCAAAACAAACAAACAAAACAGCTGAGAGATGTAAGCAAGCTCATATTCATACAAGCAACTTCTCACTCTTCAGAACAGTATGGCCACAGTATACTAAGGTGGGGGCTTTGTAGATCTGTACATCTTGTTGTGCATGAGCTCACCTGGGCAAAGTAGGCTGTCTTGTCCTTCTTGGCAAATCCTCTGCAATATTTGAGTCCATTCAGACTGAGCTGCCCAGCTGCTCAGATACCGTCAGGAAGTCTCTAGTCTCTCTTGAGTTGCAAGTCGAGCAAGTTGACAGTAGTCAATGCACTAAAAAAGTAAGGAACAACAGTTATTGAATATTAAACTGGCAAAGGACCATTTGGCATCTGTCTCAAGTCACCTCAGGAAGTGACAGAAAGCGTGCTTTGGGCCCTTTCTCTCTTACAAGCCCAGGCCACATCTGTCGAGCCCTGAGGATTGGTGCTATGCCAGGGTCACCTGTTCCTCTGCTGTTGGCACCACACTGCCAATGGATCACCTGGTTGCGACTCAGTCCGATTTTCTCTTCTAGCTCTTCTTAATAGCACTATTTAGATAGCACTAAAAAAAGCAAAAAAATTGTTTTGTGCTGAGGTGGTGAATCTGCCTACATAACAGTATTTGTGTAACAAAATGAAAAAGTCAGCAAGATCACCGAGCTACTAGAATTAAACTTTGTGTTTCAGTCTCAGGCACTCAGAATCTAAATCCATCTGGTTTTCAGACAGGAAAAACTGCTGCTGCTCTCATTTTAAACAAGCAGTACATACCATACTCTGTAATACAGAGTTCGGGGTGACCTACCTCTTTCAAAGTGAGAGCGCTGCCTTTTAGCTCTCTATTCTCACCCATTTTGGCTTTAGGAAAATAGAGATGACATTTAGTGAGGTGAACACCACAGCTTCACTGAATGCGGAACTGAAATAGAACACCTGAAAAATAAAATTTGATAGCAGTGCAGGATCTCCCAGTTTTAGTCACTGAACCATTTTAGTGTGATCAAAAAACAGTAATGCCAGTTAGTTACAGTTCCCTCTGTCATTAAGTGTCAGGTCATTTGAGATCCAGTATACTTTGGGCACTCTAAAACTCCTGATAAGAAGCCAAAAAAAGGATCATGCTGAGCCATGCCAATAGTCCATCTAGCCCATTACTTGTCTCCCAGAGCAGACATAAGCAGTTACATAAAGTGGTGAGAGAACAGGGCGGACAAGCATGATGCTGCTTTCTTAACCTCCAACTCACATCAGCTCAGGTAATTGCCCAAGTCCGGATTCTTTCAGCTTTTCATTTCCTTGCCTGCTGTCTACTCTCCAGTTTTGTAAGACTTATGTATGGAAAAGGCCATGCCAAGCCAGATTCTGTGCTATACCTGAAACAAAAATATTTTTTACATTTTAATTTAAAAAGTTAAAAATTTTCTATTTTTTTTTAGTTAAGGGCTTTATGTGTTTGCTTGGGTGTTTTGTTTCTGTTTTTTACTAGGATTAAAGAGATTTGTGAAAGGCTACTAAGAACACAGGAGAAGATTAATCTCTATCAAAGCACTGAATTTTCTTCCTCATTGCATCTTAAATCCTTCCCTTCTGTGCAAGTAATGCGTTTCAGGTTTTGAGATACCAGGAGAAGGTAGAAAGTTTACAGTACAATAGAAATTTGCCACTACAGAGCAAGTTACTTTGGGTTATAAACTCAGCATTTTTTAAATTAGATTTGCCTGTGACAAGCAGTAGTTTGGAGCTGTGCAGTAAGTGGTTTTTACAGCAAAACTGGTTCTGCACAGACACCTACCTTCCTGTCAGCCACACAAACATGACAGAGGCAGTCTAATAACAACAGTAAGAGGTAAACACGACTTGGAAACATTAAAAGTTCAAACCACTTAGGAAGTAACCCACTCCAAAATCTTCTCAGTTTTGGAGTGGTCCCATTCTGTGCAATCTGTGGCACGTGGGGCCCACAGTCGCGTGCCCCACTAGTGCTCCCCATCACACATCCCCTGGGCAGAGGAGCAGCATCCGGCAGATGCCCAGAGGTGCTGAGGGGCAGGGGTATTTGCACCCTTCAGAAGCTCTTTCTAGATAAAGCCTCAGTGGTACTCTGAACGATCCCTTTCAAGGCTCCTTCAGCTGACAGCACGCGTGTTGCTCAGCCTTTGCTCAGATGGAGGACGTGCACAGAAACACTCCGCTAGCAAAAACTGAAATCAGCAGTTTTGTGAGGTACATACCTGCATGGTGTCGGCGTGACATGTCACACTATCTCGCTAACCTGTGTCTTCATTGTATTTCGCAAGTCAGTGTCACTACGGATCTTTACCCTGAAGCAAGGGTGAGCATATGCATGAATCTGTCACAACAGATGTTACTTTTCTGTAGGGGAAACAAATTATCCATACAGAAAATGCCTATACCATAATCTGCTTTGACACTAGGGTTTTATTTTGTCCCACTCAAACCCATTTGCCCATTTACATTTTAAAAATTGTGGCCTTCAAAATGTTATCACAGCACTGCAGGAATCTTTCACCTTGGCAGACAGTGAGGCTTCTCACACACTAAATGAATGGCTTAGTGGTTTTATTGTGCTAAGCCAGACTAAGCACTTAACTCATTAATTCATCTCCACTACTTGTATTAAAGACAACCTGCTATTTTAAATGAGGCATACCTCTCTTCTCCCCCTCAAACATTTGCACAGTCTCTTCTTTACCCAAACCTTGTCAGTCATAGCTACCACAGATCTGGAAGACAGAACGTGTTTTTTCCAGTGCTGCCTGAATTTTCATTAATTTCTTCCCAGTTAAAGAGCTGCTGTTTGGCACAGGCTCTGAAAGGCAATTACTATGAGTACACAAAAGATTGCTATGTTGATCAAGATACCTTAGCCACACTTGTAACATTTGGAGTACGCCTTAAAGCAAACTCTTGTTTATTGAAACAAGCTACACAATTAATTTGTCAAGATACATGGATCTGCACAACTGGTTTAACCTTAGCAAATATTCGCTAGCTCAGAATAATTCTGAATTTCTGAAGAAGTAAAGCATACATACACAGGCCTGCTGCAGTACGCCAGTGGGGAATCTGGTGCTATCGGTCTGTTTACAAACATATGCAAGCCTATTGCTCTGCTCCAAACAGAACTGTAAGAATTTTCTGTTTCACTGAGAGGGGAAGAGCAGCATCATTAATGTATGGAACAAAGCGCTGCAGACATACAAAAATAAACTTATTTTTTCATTTTAGGACAGCATCAAAACATGTAGACAAAGATCTTGGAAATATAGAAGAAAACAAAAAGCTAGAAGAAAACAATCATAAATCTGAGACTTAAGAGACAAAATGCGTCAGTCATCATTCCAGGTAGGCTTTTCATATTGCTACGTATATCAGCTGTTTGGCCACCACTTCTCCCTAGCAATCTGCGTGTAGCAATCACAGTGGTAGCTTGGAAGCTGTTGCTTACCTTTCCGAGGCTGGGAAGTGGAGTGGTTGTTGACTGTGGTAGTATTGGGACAGACTCGAGCCCCTGGCCAGTTACGAATTCATACCTGCATACACACATGTTAAAAAAGCCAAATATTTAGATCTAAGTTAGCACTTGGTTTTATTTTAATTCATGCACTTGGGGAAATGAAAATAAAAATTTGTATAATATAGCACTGTGGTATATACATATACATACCTGTGTGCATGTGAAGAGGACGCTTAGGTACTATTTAGCAGATTTAGAGTTACAACTTCCAATGTTCACAGGAGCCTTCTTGCCCTACTGGAAGCAGTAGTTTTTGGTAGGCTTTATTCATCATCGCTGCAAGAGGCCTGAATCTTTCCTAAGAATAAAATTATTATTTTATTCAAGATCTCACATGCTGATATGGTTATCGATATGATCTTCGGAAGAGACACTGCATATTAAGCTAGTAACAATGCAACAGGTACAAAGGTTTTCCCAACTGGGATCAGTATAAAATAAACGGTATAAAAACCAGGTAGACACAGAGCTCTGTCAGAAGTTTCTGGGGCACTACAGAGCACCAACAGCACCGCCCAGTGTTCACATTCAAATACACCACTGCTGCATATATGCATGCCACTGCTGCATCTCTCTGCTTAGTACTCAAAGTACGGGGTTTAGGCCATATTTCTGAGCACCTGGAGTCGTTGGTGGTAGCACAAGAGTGCAGAAACCAGCTAACCATATTGAGCTTTCTTCAATTAATCATCAACTGATCTTAAAAATGGGACTAGTAAGTGTTCAGTGGTGCTGCCTTGGGAGTTCCTCAACAGGAAAGCCATGGAGGGCCCTGATTTCCAGTGGCTGTAAGTATATAGCATTGGATACCTTCTCTGGCTACCAGGGTTTTAAAGTATGTAGCAGAGTTATCATGTTTCTCATGTCTATAAAAAATACAGTTTGGATTATGAATAATTTCAGTATGTTACCTGAAATTTTAAAATACAAGTCTATATTTTTACACTAAATACGCAGAGCTCAGGGGGTAGAATGATACAGTATGTAAAGATGCAGCATTCCTTTGCTAGGGATATCAGTATTTTACTAGTATGGAAGAGCAAATTGGGAATGCCCAAAGTAAACCGATTTGCAATATCAAGGGGATTAGATGGAGACAAAATTACTGAGGGTATTTATTGACCATAGCAGCTCAAACAGCATCATGGACCTACAGTGCAATCTCTTATTACAATTTTTTGTTTCTTCAGATCAGTATTTCTACATAAGTGTAGAGCTTATCCAGAAATACATTACTTTGCAGATAAACTTACCTGATTTACCAGGAACAGCGTTGCAACAAGCTGTTCTTACAATGTAAGAAAGTATTCTCATTATTGAATTGCAGAACAAAATATTGCTAATGTAACTTTTTATTTATAGGTTAGATACTGAGCGGTTATGTTGGTTAACATATTTAAGACTAAAACTGCTTAACTGGCTTTATCTCTCATGTTTTCAGAGAATACATATAGACCAATTGAAGCATGAACGTGGATTGTATTTAAACATATACAAAGAAGTGACAGCTATTCATGGTTCAAGTATTAAACAGATCATACTACCAAGTTTTCGGAGGATTTTAGACACAATTATCTCAAGCTAAAAAACAAAAACAAAACAACTAATTTTGGCAACAGCCATGATAATAATAGGTCACCATATTGTGTTCTGTTTGAAATATTTTTTTGTAAATGTCTGCACTGAAGATTTCTTTTTGTTTGCCTTTATGTAAATTTTTTACGTAGCTATTTTTATACACTGTAAGGCTTTGTTCTGGGAGTTGCTGTTATTCTGATGTATAGTGTAATGGTTTTATTTCAATTGTTTTTATGACACCCTTTGGGCAGGTACATGTCTAATTCTGATTGTTATCAGTGAAGCCTCTGCTTTGTAGCAAGTACCTAAAGTGTAAGATTGTCTTAAAGGAAAATATCAATCTCCTTTTTCATTCTTAGAAATCACAGTAAAGAAGAAGGGTGACAGCTGTGACAAAAATAAACTAAACTGCTAATAAAAGTGAAAATTAAAGAAAGCCAAACAAAGGGAAACAGCCAGAAAGGGAATTAAATTTCTATGGAAAAGGCTGGGTATTGAACAAGGAACACAATGAAAAATTCTTAGCCTATGTGCAGATGGTGGTTAGTAATTCTTTTCTTCTAGAGCAAGACGTGCATTTTGTTGATACATTACCTGTTGTCTTTCATGTTAGAATTAGGATAAGGAACTGGAATTCTGGATTGATTTTGATTCCTTTACGTTATCCGCTGCCTTAAAGTACTGTACCTTTTATTCATTTCAAAAAGATATCAGTCAGAATTGGAGACTTTTTAAAAAAAAAATAGAGAAAAAAAGTGGTCATATCAAAGCTGCATTTTTTTCCACAAAAATAGAATATATATATTTTTTGTGTGTTTTTGTTAACTATGCTACAGATATTGAATGCACCTTGAGATAATTTTAGTGTTTTTAACTGGTACTTAATTTATCAAACAGTACATATAATTGTAACAATGAAATGTCTATGTATCTTTAGTTACATTCAAGTTTGTAACTTTATAAACATGTTTTATGCTTGAGGAAATTTTTAGAATGGTACTGATAAGAAAATGTTTTGGCGTAAATGGCCAATAGAAAATTGTACTGAAGGGGGAAAGGTTTCATCTTCTTGGAAGGTTAGTTTCTGGAAGAAAGTAATAGGCAGCTTTGATGAAGAGGAACTGTAGAGCAAGCAGAACATCAGGTTTCCATTTACAAATATCCAGGGAAAAGTATGTTTTTATAGACTGGTAGGCAAAAATAAATAAATAAATAAAAGAAAGAGATGGACGTTAGGAAATGTATTTTGCCACTTTTGCATTATTTAGGGGGAAGAAAACACTGTTACTTGTAAATTTGTAAAATGTTACATGTCTGGGCAGTAGTGACTGATGTCTTAATAAAAGCTTCCTGTAGTGCATTGGCATGGATTAAATACATAAGATGTCCTATAAACTCTATGCTGTATAAAACAATAGAGGGAAATCCTGTTATATGCCTCTAAACTCTGATTTGTTACTGTTTTATTTGGCAGAAAGAAAATAATTATAATCTTGGTCAATATTTAAACCAAAGTAAAATGGGGTAAAAAACCAAAGTAATTTGTTTTGCATGGCTAAGCCATTATGTTATCTCTGTAAATATTGTGATTTTTTTTTTAGAATTTTGTTAAAAAAATTCTAAAATTTTTAAACACCTGTTTTTCCAAAATAAAACGTGAACACACAAAAAAGTTACTTTATATACAAATATATCCTTTTCTTTTGGTGCGAGAACACTGCCAAGTGATACACATTTTTTAAAAAAGATGCAGTGGGCATGACTCTAAACAGGAAAAGCTGTAACAGAATGCAGTGAAGGAGTATGCAAAAATCAACTATCTTTGTTTATAACACTACAAATTGTTCTTAAATACAGAGAAGAAACCTCCAAAGATCATCAGGGAAAGCATAGGGAAGGGTTGAAAATGTTCATACCACTGTCTTGGGAATGTGGGGGAAGAAGAGAAGAAGTCCTTCGACTTCCACAGCTATGAGAAAGGAATTAAAACACCGTCTCATCTTTTGGGATTCTGCTAGATCTCCTATGCACTTTAAATCGTCAGTCCTGGGAGCCGGGTTTTTCACTGCTCCGCGTTCACTATAGGCACGTTTCAAGAACCAAGAGTGCAAAAAAATTAATGTTTCTATCCATGCCTAAACAACAATAAAACCGAAGTATGTCTTCACCTGCTTGTCTGACATCTCAGTTTCAAAGACCGCATATGAACGCGAGGGAGGGCACTTACCCAGAGCTCACGCTGTCGTTGACTCTAACCCAGATAATTTGCACTTGCAGAATCTGGCTTCAAGAAGTCCCAGGAGGTCCAGGGGGTGTTTGGGCCTTCTCATGCACCTAGAGAGCACAAGTACTCACTTAGAGACAAGGTTAACTGCGCCATGATGCCGTGTAGGCGTGTGAAACCTTCCAAGTGGTCATTGTGCATCTCCACTTGTGGCCTGGTTAAATAAAAACAAAACAAAAAAAACACTTTAGCAAAGAATCGTAGGTGTTCTGCTTGAAATTTTGTATACCACACTGGTGTTCAACTTCAGTTTACTACACGTGGGGAGGAAAAAAAATACATCCCTCCTTAGCAATGGTTTAAAAGCATGACAACTGGGAGTGGAAGAAAGGCAATCCTCTTGTTTTAAGGTTGGGAAATTAAGACACATCATGGTGTCGGTTCACAGCTGTGCAGGAAACCACCACTGAGCTTGAAACAGGTTTGTCTGCATGGTGCAAAGGCAGCATCCTGCAAGAGTTATCCCACAGGCTCTGCAAGCCATCAATTTTTTAAGTCCTTAGACACAATAATCTCTAAACTGTAGCTCACTGTAATAGATAGGAGCCACAATTAAAATGCTACCACAGAAACGTGGTAGGTAATGGCATGGCCAGAAGGCAAGGCCTTCTGGAGAAAGAGTAAGGGCTTGAACTCAACACATCAAAAGGCAAACATCGGGTAGATTTTGTACCACATCTAAAGCCTACAGAACAACTTGCTTTCTAGGATTTTAACGCGCCTCCATCTACTACGCTCCTTGAGCTAGCAGGTGTTCAGAGCCTTAACCAGCATTAAATTCTTACTGGATTGCGAATCAGCAAAAACAAACTGTCCACACCCAATCATCTGTATTACCTATGACATGCCAACATCAACACGGATAGTTTAGGCAGTATGTTACACCTTTTTCTGCACAGAGAGTTTTCATTATGTCATTTTTTTTAAATACATGTACAAATCAGTAACTAAATTATAAGTTGATTACTTGAACATTATGAGATGCCAACATATTTTATCCACATTGGTAGCAGCCATAGAGACAGACAAAGAATGAATAAATGTAAATTTGTTGGATTTTGTTTGTCTGTTTTTTAAGATAAATTTCTCCACAGAACATCCAGTATTCACCTAATATCCTTGGCTGTTGCAGTTAAATCTGATTTACTCGTACTACCACATGTAGCTGGTAGCTGGATACTTTCCTGTTGACTTCATGTTTAGACAGCCATATGTACGCAATTATCTCAGCTAAGATTATCAGTGACATACGAAATGAGATCCTGACCTCCTGTGTCAACCACATCTGTGCAAAGGTTTTTCTGGGTTTTCTTTTGATGAAAAAGCATCTCCATCCAGGTAGCTGTTTCCAATAATTACCTAGTACAGGTTTTTGAACAGCTTGCTCCTGCAGGCAGAATAGTCAACGTGTGAGGATGGAGGGAACACAGGAGGTACAGCACTTCTAGTGAGGTACTTCTACCCTGAAGGGCTCACACCCTTCTAGAGGAGGGTGAGATCCTCAAGCCAGTGTAAATCAGTTTATCTCCAGTGCTGAACAAGGTTCATGTCAGCCTTTCCTCATGGTACCTTACCAGAGTGAGTGCACTACCTTACTACATGAGGAGTAGGACAGAAGGTTGAAAAGCAAAATAAAAAAAAACAGACATACAAGAAAACCACTCACACACCTTAAAATGTGTGTTTCCTGTATAATGCAGCACACACATTTAATAATGATTTGTTTCACATTGTCAGAATCAGAAAGTAAGTTTATTACTTAGTATCAAATTATGTCAAAGTCAATTTTTTAAATAAGACTAACTCCATCCACCTATTCCACTTACAATTATTAAAACGTCCTGTAATTCATACATTTTTCTCATTTACATTCTAAATGGAGACATGCATTCCATTAGCAGCAAGGCATTCTCTTTTATGTATTAATGAATTTCAGCTTGGAAAGGTAAAGACTGACAAAGTATTATGAAATTTTGTTCCTTAGTCAGAAACAGTAATGCACCTTTCCTGCAACCCTTCCATCCTCAAATATTTTTCCTGTTCTATGTGACGATGCAGCAAAAGGCTTGCATAGTCCTCTATCCCCTATCCTAGTGCTTGTTTTTGCATCTCCCATGCTGTACGAATTGATTCTCTGCTGCCTTCACCATCATTTGCTAATTGCAGGACATTTAGTTCAGAAATGCCAAAGCACCTTGAGATACACACCCACAGTTTAAGTCAACTATAAACATAAAATGGCTGCAAAACAGGCTAAGTGAAACATTCCAGCTTCCCACGCTTGTGCTTCTACATGTTCATATCCATTATTCTGGAGTCCCATTTTCGAAAAATTACAGAAAATCTGATCCGCACTACAAAGGCTCAACAGTAACACCATAACATTCAACTATACCTGCGGCACCAATGCACCTAAGCCTTTTATTATTTTTTTTGACTGGCCCTTTTCCCATCACTTGTAGTGCTAGACATAATGTTAAATAAATAACAAGCAGGAATCTTGGTACTGGAATGCCAGCACAAGGATTATGTTTAAGGATGTGATCTGTTTCTCATGTATTTCAGTTTATGTAACTGTGAGGCAAGGAAGGACCTAGCCCTGTACTTGAGAGAGAACCGAGAGAAGAAAGAAACATCCTATTGCTCTAAGAAGTAACAGATCAAATTTTAAAGAAAATTATTTCCACTCATTTACTTTTTTCTAGGAAAAAGCAGCCCCTCTTTCAATCCTTCTTTACTCAGAAAAACTCTGTATATAATACAAGTTATATTAAAATAGGCCAGCTACTAATCCAGAACAGGAGCGATGCCTCCTTAGCTGAGTATCACCTGCATAGGTACCTCGCTGATGAGGATTTGTTTTCTCCAGAGCTAGAAAGCATATACAAATTCAGATTGTGTTGTAAGTGTTCAACAATGCCTAAACACCAGTTCTGAGATTTCATTAATATTTGCATCTGTCACAAGAAGAGCAAGTCTAGCATGCACAACAGAATACGTTTGAAAGGAAGAGCATAATTGAATCTAAATTCAGGAAATGAAATGAATTAAAGAATCAAATAAAACTTCATATACATAAAATATTTCCACAAATTCAATTCCAGTGTTGTTGATATAAAAGCTCTCCCTGTTTTTATTAATCAAAATAAAGAAATACCACACTCATTTCCACGAATTCAAGGAAGTAAACACACAAACATAACTGACCAAAGTGACTGCACTTACTAAACAGAAAGAAGCAGGATATGGAAATCAGATCAGACAGCTTTATCTAGTGATAAAATTAGAGTTAGCAAGATTACCAGCCTGTGTAATATGGTAGTTTCAATTACACATGCAGTGTCTTTCTAACCCCTAGTTGCTGTACCTTGAAGTAATTTATTTTTCAGTGCAGTCTAGTTTTGCTGCATGTCTTCTGCTGAGTGCTGGGTCCCAGATTTTCCTAATTCAAAACATACCAGGAACAACATTGAAAAAGCAGTGTGATTTTTTTTTTTCTTTTTCTTATGTTTTTTAATATATATACTATAGGAAAGGGTAAGAAGTACAAGTTTAGTGACCAAAGCCAGCAGTGGATAGGAGCTCTTTAGAACGTAATATTCATGTACCAACTCCTTTCACACTACCTGTGCCCTGAAGAATCCATCATCTGGTCCTTCAAAAAAAGGGGTGAGGGAGAGAAGTGAAGAGTGAAACTACCATAACTCACTGAAAGTACAAAATTTTTAAAGGAAAAAAAAAAAAAAAAAAGATGGGAACATTGCTGTGATCACTGCTTCCAATGATGTAGTCCTTAGGTGCAGTGTTCTGTCCATATGCTATCTCTGCTGCTCTCTCTGGAGTGTTTCTTCAAACATTTGCTCTCTCCTTATTACGTGTGTACTTTTCTACATTTACACTAGCTAAAAGGTGCTAATAGCTATCACCAAGAACGGATCTGGATCCCAAAACAGTCAGAGGTATCCTTTATAAAGCTGCTAGCCTTAGTGGCCATCGTTATCTCTAACAGAAGCCATCACATCTCTTCATGTAGCTCCAGAGAGGAAACAACCTATGCTGTTGAGCTGAGCAAATTCAACAAATTAAAAAATCAATCTAGTTCCACTTGCAGCAGGACAGAGATTTAACCATTACAGAAAACGTGCAGACAGGAATAAGCGGGTCATATTTGCATCCAAAATTGTAAGGAAAGTCTAAGAGCTGGACCTGCAGAAGCACCATGACCAGAACTTGCTGAAGCACTAACCCAGCCTCAACACAGCACTAGGTACCAAGAGAACGTTTTAAACATTTGTGCTTTTCCATTCAGTGCAATTCAACTCTGAGTCCAGAGATGAAATGAGAGGAAAAGAAAAAAGCCTTCTTGTGACTGTGAAAAAAGATCAGGCTGGACAGGAATAGGCTGTTCAACTCCAGCACACTGTGACCAAACACAAACGGTTCAGCTTCCTCACAATACATAATGCTGCCTTTGTTATAATAATTCAGCTTTCAATGCAAAGTACATTTACACAAATTTACATACAGAAAATATTCAAATGCATTTAAAGGTGTTATTAACTAATAAACCTATCTAAAATGGTATTTTAATGCACTTGCTTCTTTTATTCAGGTAGATCTCGACACAAGATATGAGTATAATAAGTAATCCAGCATAAAAATGTGTTATTCAGCATCCCTAATGAATCTGCCTGAAGGCAGATGGCTGTTTGTTGCTGGTGGGGGGCATATGAAGAGTCATAGCCAAAGAAACAGTGAGCAAGGCTACATTAAATAATACTGACAACAGAACTGCTAAGTGGGAAAACAGCTTCTCTGCTTCTATCATCCTGAAGAGAATTTTGGTGTGAAGATGTCACATATCGGACACCCATTTTGTATTACTAATACTCATCTCTCACTAAATTCTGGGTAATTCAAAAGCCAGAGGCAGGACAGAGGTGGTAAGAGAGAAAGTGTCAGGAACCAAGGTGGAACAAATAATGTAGTTACTCAGAACACATTAAAGCTGACCAAGAATCTTTAGGAAAGATACAAAGGAAATTAAATCCCAAATGAGAATCCCAAATTGGAACTTTCTCAAAAAGAAAATAAAGCAACAACTGGAGATTTCACAGGGGGGAAAAAAAAAAAAAAAGAATTACCAGGATGTATTAGAGACCAAAACAATTTTGATTGTGTAGGAACTAAGGAGCTACGACTGAGATCTAAAAAAGCTTTTAAATTAAATAATTTAAGCAGGGATTCATAAGGTTGCAAACTACTAGAGAAGACAGCCTAAGTGGAGGAGGAATCAGACTGATATTTAAGGTACGTACAGAGCCTTTCCTTACTGTCTTGGGTTCTCCAGAGGCAGAGCCACACAAGGCCCAATTTCAGAAGAATTACCTGCTAACGTGTTTCCTCGGGGGCTAACTGTCCCCCTTTATATTACAGGCGTGAGACATAACTCAAGATAGGGACTATAATGCTGATTGATTAATCAACGTATTACTAACAATTAATAAATCAAATAACCTAATTAATTAAGACAACTGTTACCAATTTACATTTATATTATTGGACTTGCCATCACACGCAAATACAAAGCTACTGTTCATCACTCCTAAATCATATTATCTGCGCAGAACTACTACTGAAACACGTACCTGTCACCCTTCTCTCCCCACACCACCTAACGTTAAGGTGCAAGTTATCCCTCTTCACTTTTCCCATCCACACCAGGCCATTCTAAGGCAGACCTAACATAGTCCAGCAAGTTGTCCAAAGGGCAAGATAGTCCAGCAAGTTGTCCAGCATCCCGGTGGCCACAGGTCTGTGGGACAGCTACTCTACCATCTGTAGAAGTTCATGCTCCTGCTGCTGGAAAATCTGCCCACCTTTGTTCTTTACCTGATTTTTACTTTGTTTTCTTTCTTTTTTTTTTCCCCTCCATTTCTGAATGCAGTTTTGTACCTCATTTTCTGCACCCAATTTCTTCCCAAATGAACAACCCACTCCTGATTACTTCTATTCCATTGGTCCCAGTGGGTGGCCTTGCAACTCATCCCCCTCTACAGCTGCCTAGTTCACATCAGTTACTTTCAGTTTACACATCCTCTAAGACAAAACACTGTACTTGAGCCTTGATAACCAGTTAAATACAAGCACTTTCCTATCTATGGCATGAAGAGTGTGTGTATGACAGCAAGATGTTTTTCCAGACTATTTTCATTCTCATACACCATCCTGTTCTCACTTAGCTTAGAATCACAGACCAGTTTGGGTTGGAAGGGTCCTTAAAGACCACACAATTCCACACATACACTCCACCATGGGCAGGGACACCTCCTCCCAGGCTGCCCAAAGCCCCATTCAGCCTGGCTTTAAACACCTCCAGGGATGGGGCATCCACAATCTCTCTGGGCAGCCTGTGCCAGTGCCTCACTGCCCTCTGAGTGAAGAATTTCCTCCTGACATCTCATCTAAATCTCCCCTCTTTTATTTAAAGCCATTCCCCCTCGTCCTATCACTCCACTCCCTGACACAGAGTCCCTCCACAGCTTTTCTGTAAGCTCCCTTTAGCTACCGGAAGGCCACAACGAGGTCACTCTGGAGCCTTCTCTTCTCCAAGCTGAACATCCCCAGCTCTCTCAGCCTTTCTTCATTGGAGAGGTGCTCCAGCCCTCTGATCAACTTTGTGGCCCTCCTTTGGACCTGCTCTAACAGCCCCACATCCTTCTGGTGCTGAAGGCCCCAGACCTGGACACAGCACTCCAGGTGGGGCCTCACAAGGGCAGAGGAGACGGGGACAATCACCTCCCTCTCCCTGCTGGTCACCCCTCTGTTGATGCAGCCCTGGGCCTGGCCCCTGATGCAGACCTGGGCCTGGCCTTCTGGGCAGCAAGCACACACTGCTGGCTCACGTTGAGTTTTTCATCTACCAGAACCCCCAAGTCCTTCTCTGCAGGGCTGCTTTCAGTGAGTTCTCCCAGTCTGTACTCATGGCTGGGATTGCCCTGACCCAGGTGCAGCACCTTGCACTTGGACCTGTTGAACCTCACTGGGTTCACATGGGCCCTCTTCTCAAGCTTGTTGAGGTCCCTTTGGATGGCATCCCTTCCTTCATCTGCAAAGTTGCTGAGGGTGTGCTTGATCCCATTGTCCATGGATATTAAACAGCACCGGTCCCAAGAAAGATTCCTGAGGGACACCGCTCATCACTGACCTCCACCTGGACATAGAGTCATTGACCACCACTCTCTGGCTGCGGCCTTCGAGACAATTCCTTATCCACTGAATGGTCTCCACCCTTCAAAATCCATCTCTCTCCAATTTAAAGATAAGGATGTTGTGTGGGACTGTGTCAGCTGACAGGTTCTTTAACATGTTCTTTGGACAACCTCCGTGTTTCCTGCAGAGACCTTACAATACAAGACCTGGTATTCCAAGAGCCCATCTTTCTCATGTGGGGTGACTTAAAGAGATCTAAGTGAGGACAAACTCCAGAGGGCACATGACCAAATGAATCATTTGTGAAACAGACAAACAGAAATAGCCCAGCTCCAATGTGGTTTCAGAACATAGAAATCAAGTCAACTTAAATCCAAAAAGATGAAATTCAAAGAGGAAACAAACATTGATTTGCTCTTATTCCCATACGCTCCAAATAAAGTTGACAGAGCATTGTTAACTATGTTTTGTATTTCTTGGCAGTAAAACGAAGCACTGTGTAGAGATAATATCCAATGCCAGTTGTACCAATGCCTGAAGGAAACAGCACAAGCAGAGCTGACTGCTTTGAGCAGGGAGCTATTTTCACTCTCTTACACTTCTGGTGCCTGAGCTAGTGTGAGTGAGCATGCTTAGAGAGGGAAATTGTCCCACAGGAGGCATATTTTAGGGAAGGGAAAGTTTTAGGTATGATGTGAAACATCACAGTTAACATTCACAGGGTTTTGACTGCAGATAGTTAACTCGCTAGCCACAAAGATCCATCAATCATCACAACATACCCCTCCGATCCATAATCATTCTTGACAGCAGGTGGAAGTTTGTTGTTGGAATTAGCAGTCCGTCTCCCCTCACTTCAGAGATCACTTCCTTCCAGCACGGTCTCAGCGTCTGTAGAGCAAGGCAGCATTAATATATTTTTCTCCCTCCTGATACTGAGCAGCCTATGATTAATCACACTGGCACCGGATCCTATTCTGATGAGAAAAGTAAGCTAAGCATTACTTATTTTCCTAAATATGTTAGGCATTTACAATGTGTTTTTAACAGCTTTCCAGTTGATACGCTGAACTTGTGTGACACTGGTTTGAATTAAGGCAAAGCAAAATGGCAACAGCTTAGTATGTGGAGATCTGCTGGCCATTTCTAAGCCCATACCAGGCTCCAGAAGAAACATTAAAATAATTATTTTCTCCTTTTCTTCTAAAATCTGCTCTCAGTACAAACCAGAACTCTATTACCATTCCAGATAACATTCCATTGGCGCTTGCTTCTTGCATGTAATTAGCCTGTTCACGATGTGCTGGTGACATTGTTTAATTTAACACTTTCTGATAAAGAAGTTCAGCTGTCAGAACTGTTTGGAATTTTTTTTTAGCATTGAACTGGGCTGCAATCTCTGACTGCTTGGCCATTTTTTAATTCCTATGTTCTGCAAAATAAAGCCTTTTTCATCAGTGAGCTCAGGGCCCTTCAGCTGGGACATCTGCCCTCCTGTCTCCTCAGACAAACAACAGCACCCTAAGAGATTTTTTTCCAAACATTCAAATTTTAACTCATTCATTAAAGTCAGATTCCACCACCACTACTCCTTATCACCATTTTTAATGCAATTAAGTGATTTGATACTCTTTTACCCGGTTGTTGACTAATTCCCAGTTCACCATCCTGTAATATTTAGCAATTGTCTCAAAGCACTGTATCATGTGCAGAATCTCATGAGGAATTCAGACGCTATAATTTTATTACCAGTTTCTTAATGAAAGCAGAACATCAGACTGAAGCTAATCTATTCTGTTGACACAACAAGCTTCAAACTCCTGGCTTACTCTTTCCTAATCAGAAGCCTAATCAAATTTTACTTGTTAATATGATCTGATTATTAACCTGCTCAGGAAGGAATTATCTTTTTTTCAGTTTTTCAAGTCAGGACCCTCCTGGGCTCACTGCATAAATCTAGACAGTGACAAATGGTGGTACAGAGCACCTGCCCTCCTGTTTTGCTGGGATGTGGCTTCGTCACCTCTTAAATAATGAGTATGAAGGAGCAAAAGCCCAGCAAACATCATGCCTGTGTCAAGACAAGGGTGCTTCCATAGACTGCACTCCTTGCTCTCAGGCAGGGCAGGGCTACACTTAGCATCCCCCACACCAGTCCCCTGTCTGATGGAGCTGCAGGTCTCCCTCACATGCATCTGGCAGAGGAGGCGTGTGTTGGATTACAGCCTGCTCCTCTAACCTCCCTCCCCCATGAGACAAGGTTATTGCTGCTTCCTCTGCGGCTGGCAGCTATTACTTAACTGCCAGCTGTGCTCATCTTTGCCTCCCTGCCTCTCCCTGCGCTAAAGCGCTGATAAAGCTGAGGTGTATTCGAGGGCAAGCAGCCTCTTGCTTTGCACGGCAGCACGACAACATCCTACTCTTCAGTACAGCACCTGGCTGCAATGAGGTGGCTGGGGGTCAGGGACGAGGAGGGAACCTTGAGAAGATTGCATCTGAAGGGAAGATGGGGTGAAACGTTACAGAGCACCAGTGGAAGACACGTCCGAGAAAAGGGGTGCAGGTGACAAAAAGCAAAGGAGGGGGAAATGCATTCCAGAGAAATGGGAGAGAGCATGGAGAGCTGGGAGAGCATGGAATGGATATCCGAAAGAGCAGACTAAACGTGCAAGTTCACAGGCTGGAAAGAAAAGGAAGGCTGGTGAAAGAGAAAACAGGGCAGGGAAAGAGCATGAGTAAACAGTAGCAACCGTTGGCAAGACACTGAAACACTACTGAGAAAGGACATGTAGCTCTTCAAAGGATAGGCACGGAATGACAAGCACCAGACAAAAAAAAGACAGGTTATCTGAAGAAGATGAACATCCTCAACATTTCCTTGTTTTGTACACACGCTTTTCAAAAAATATTCTACACTGAGAACATGCATTAGATTTGTATTTGCAAAGAAGCATTAGAATGAAAAGAGAAAAGGGGAGGGAAAGCTGGAACAGGAAAAAAAATGCCTAGTGATTTCTACCTTGTGCTCCCAATTTCCACTGGCAGGCATTCAGAATGGATGAGGTGACTTTTTAGCACTTGTATTGAGTCCATGCTACTACCTGGAGATTGAGGGAGAAAGGGTTTGAACATTTCTGAAAAATGTGCACTTCTTCAGAGTACAATCCCTCAAAAAGAGGTAGCAGAGACTAGAGTGAAATAAATTATAACATGTTCCCTCCACCACATAGTAACAAAGATAAGCTTTCCGTAAAAAAATACCTGATACTTTTTTTTTTTGGGGGGGGGGGGGGGGGGGGGGAAGGAAAATGAGTAAACAAATCCATCTGATGATAGATGGATGTCACCATGGATAGCTCAGGAAACAAAGTATTAGGAAATCATTCTAATTACTGTGAATCTTAGTAGATTTAAGCATTCAGGGGTCATCTATCAAAATTAAAGCATGATGTGATTAGAGAACTGCATTAGGACAGGATCCATCTTGCATTACAAGGGAGCTTTCCAAAATTAAAAACAACATACAGGGAAAAATGTCATTCCTTTGAGCTTTTGCAGAGATCTTAGACAACTTGTAATTAATATGCATGCACAATGACTTGCAACATGGTGGGTAATATCACTGTCATGTGCCTTTTTAAAACTTGGTAATTTTAATGCCATTTTTTATTAATATGATTAATGCAAGCTAGTTTGCGTAGATGGGAAAGAACAGAAGCAAATCACAGTTAGCTGTCAGCCTCATTTAAATTCAGATTGGTAGGAATATATACTGCTCTCTGGCCTAAGATATCAAATGGAAAGAAGAAGAGAAGAAAAATAAAATACTCAGAGAAATTGAACCGTTACTTACAGAAGAGGGTCAGATGTTGTCACCCACATAAGGAAACTTGTTCAACCATACTTTGGGACATAATCATACCTTCTGCAGAATGCCAAGATAATGGATAAGGACTTCAAATGAATTTTAATAAAAGACAATAGTATACAGGCTGTAACTGAGTTTTACGTTAACAAATACTCTCCAATAGTGAGCTGGAAAATTAGAGGGGCAGCTTAATCCACACTGCCTTGATTTAGGCTCATCACACTCACAAAACATCCACTTACGAGAAATGAATCTTTTTTCTATAATTTGAGACATCATTATAAACAAGCATGTGCTACTGTGGCTCGAACTCAAGGCAAACGGAGACAGAAGTGATTGGCATCTCTGAAAGCCAAACTCAGATTAAAAACTTGTAGGGGATCTTTTCAATTTGGCCGTTGTCCTTCTGTTATTCATAAAACCATAGAATCACAAAATGGTTTGGGTTGGCAGGGACCTTAAAGACCACTCAGTTCCACCCCCCTGCCATGGGCAGGGACACCTCCCACCAGACCAGATTGCTCAAAGCCCCATCCAGCCTGGCCTTGAACAGCACTAGAACAAAGGTGATCTGAATGTGGGCTGCAAGTCTATAGGCAGCTTGCTGGGACAATTAAAATCCACCTTGCAGCACTGCTCCAAGTCACCTCTTCTCCTGTAGCTGTGTTCTCTCTCAATACACCCACAGCTCCTCTCCCCTCTGCTGCTTACCATGGTGCAGGAATGGAGTAGATGTCTTGTGCAAGCAAGCAATCCTGCAGAAAGTCCCATTTGTCTTATGTTTGCTACACATCTGAAGAACTGCTGCTATGCGTGCAGAGCCAGCCCTATATTTCAGGTACTGTTTTATTTCAGGGTTTGCTATATATATATGCAGTAAGTCCTCTAAACTCAGAAGGACATGTCCTTCACGTCCTCCTGTTCACACACACACATGAAGTGTGGATTGAATGTGCAGGGGACTGGATTTTTCAGAAAAGCTGTGTGCAGGGCCATGTATACACAGTGCCTGGCCTAGGCAGATGTGCTCAACTCAGCACATCGAGAAGTTCCTTCAGAGGACACAGTTATCTCCTTGTTTTATAGGACATGGCCTTTTAGTAAGACTTCGGTCAAACAGTTTTGAAGTCAAGGCGAGGAAATCACTATCCATATATTCAACCAATTATGAATTTTGACTTTTTTTTTTTTTCACAGAGAGAAAGCTGAAAGAGTGAAATGAAACCACTGTTGAAGTGAGAGACCACCTGGGTACAGGTGAGCACTAGAAATCTTGTACCTGTATTAAGTTTAGGTAAGCCAGACAGTCAAGGTTTAGAAAGTGCAGGCCTCTGGATAAGGTTAACTGCACTAGAAAATCTGTACCTTGGTGCTAAACCGTGTTCAGAAAAGCTAAGCATCCACCTATGAACTAGGTGGACTATGGCCTAACTGGACTCCTTTTGCTTTTATTATTATTATTATTATATTTTTATTAACAAGAACAATCACAAGCAGGATTACTATTCTGCCCACCTCAGCCTCCTACTTATTTATCTTCTGTCTGATCTCCATCCTGGAAAGCCTCTCTCCAGCTAGTCTTTCTCCTTTCCTCATAGGAAGCGAAACAAAAAGAACCAGTCTTTCACTAAAAGCCTTTTCTGCCTGCCATTAAATTCCCTTTAAAGCATTTCAATGGCCTATAGATCTTTCCCACCAGCTTCAAGTATTTGCTATAATTTTACTCTTTATTATCTCTGCTGTTTCAGTTCTCCCTTTTCCATCTTCAATCTGGCTTTAATTGACCACTGTCTCCCAGAAAGTTTTTGGTCTTGTGGCCACAGATTTGGGAAGGGATGTCTTCCAGTTTTCCTTAAGTATGTGATTGGCACAGGTAACTAGACAAGAGGAGGAGGAAAGTACTGTGTTCTTGCTTGGTGGGCACCCGCTTACTGCTGAGGAAAAGATTCCAGTTACTGAGGGTGCAAATAATTCCAACGTTGTGTTGTCAGGAATGATAGCACCGAGGGCACAAACAGCACCTTCTGCAGCAGACAGAAACCAAAGCAGCTGCAGAGTCAATCTTCCACCAGAGCACATTTAAAGCAAATTTCCATGGCAGAGTCAAAACACCACCACCGCTGCACTCAGCCAATGCACAAGACTGTTTTTAAAAATAAATTAAATAGTGCAGATGTCCCAGGAAAGAGGTGGCACAGGATTACACAGAATTTCCATGTAACAGCAACCAGCTGGAATCCTCCCCTGTTGAGTAACAACCAAGTTGTTACAAGGTATGTAACTTCAAAGCATTTAAACGTACCACATTTCATTACAAAACGTAAGATTTGCTAAGAAGTGGGTGAAAAAAGACACCTCCTCCCCCCCCCTTAAATTTCCCCATCCCTATAATTATTCCTTCTTCTGTAACATCATTTCTCTGCGCTAGTGCAACCTGCAAGCTCTTACACATTTGAGCTGGTTTTCATATGTCTAATAAATTGGCCCCTGCTTAAAGTGGACCTACTTGTCATTAACACAGTCACTGTGGAGAAAATCACTAAGTCAGGTAGATGAGTTTGTCATTTGTATGCTCTGACTCACCTCAAGAAAACAGCTAGCACCTTAGCCTTTCTGGCACCCATGCTTTATTACAACCCATACAGTATGCTAACATTTTCATTCTCATTTAAATAAATAAATAAATAAATAAGTAAATAAATGAGAACCTCCTCTTTAACAAGGGACCAAGACCAGTAGGTTAAACCTGCTCCCAGAGATGCCACAACACACACAGCGCCCCTCTACCCATTTTCCTGGAATTTTGGTTCACGTGGGAGAAGACTAGGGTAAGCACCAGGTCTGGTACAAGGAATAATATGGGAATTCTTGCCCAGTCAATTGCACTTCCCTCTAATTTGTAGCCTCCCTTCAAGAAACATGGAAACAAGACATTTTAAGTTGATAAAAGCAGTCACATTGGTGGCGCCTCACACAGCAGCCTTCATTTGGAGTCAACACAGACCAGTGGATGCCTGATCCACTGCAACTGTACAGCCCACACTCAGCAGCTCTTCTTCTGCTCACTTCTTACCACAAACCACAGCATGCCTTTTTCCTGAAACTCCCCTAAGAGTCTACTTAACTTAAGTTGACACATTGCACGTGTTCACAGCCTGAGATGCCTGCAATCAAGACATTTTGTCAATAGATTAGGAGTTACCATTCAGCGTCAAGAACATTGAAAAGATGAGAGCGCTATGGATGCATGCAGACAAGTGTGAGTCCAACAAAGTGTGAGTCTTTTTGTAGTGTTACAACTACAAAAGATACAAGCCACTGACATATTTAAAAGCTTAAGATTCTCAATACTGTATAGATATTTGACCAGCCAGACAAGAAATGGCTGCACTTAGAGCAACACTTACATAGCTGGCCAGGTAGCTAAAGGAAGCCAGGTACTTCAGCTTCTTTTGTTGGCAAAAACAGCTGAAGAACAGATAGCAAACAGCTTCTAATGACATGGCAGCTACTCACGTTGGAAGAAAGAAGCAGCAATAAAGAAGAAAAGCATTTCTGCAGCTGAATGTTCCTAGGCAATGAACATTGTAAAGGAGGAGGAAGTTCATAGTACGATGTGCCAGGATCTTGCAGAAATGGGCACGAGCTCTCATCAGGTGTGGTACTCATGCTGCAATAGCCAGCAAGCATGTGAACACAAGATATCAAAATTTATCGAGGAAAGTCTGAACCACACAGGAATAGTTTCCTAATGAGCAAAGAAAAGGGAGGAGGGAAGCTTAGAGAATATATAAGATGAACCAAGATGAAAAAAGTGAAGCATGAGAATGAAGAAGTTGAGGGGAGGACAGCAGGACAGCAGGAGATAGCTGTAAGAGTATAATTCAAAAATGTGCACATGCTGTTACTGAGAGTGGGACTGGAAGAGAGAATGAAGATACTAAGAAAGATCCTCAAAAGGTAAGAAGAGTTTTCCCACTGCCACATTCCAGGTGCCTGCAAATTAAATCTAGCTGTATTCCACAAACATCTGCAAAGGTACCTCATCATGGTACAAAATCTTCCTGTGTTGAAATTTCCATGCTACCTTTCACAGTTGCCAATATACAGTGCCCATCAAGCAATTAATTTTCTTGTTCTCCCCTACATGTCTATTTTCTCAGCTTTTGTCTCCTCTTATTCCTGTTTTATCCTACAATAGGATGTTAATGTATGTCTCCACCTTACACTAGAGGGAAAATTATTGGTAGAGAACCTGGCCTTTTATTATGCAGTCTCCATTTGTACAGTATCTAGTTCGACAGGGGGCTGACTCACCACTGTAACAACAGCATTTGTTCTCAATCAGATAAACAGCTAGAATGATAGCAACATATTTTTCTTTTTTTTGTGTTTTCTCTATCCTCTGCAAGATGAGAAAAAACAGCAAACTAAAAATAACTACATTGAAGTGTCAGCATCCTGACAGTTTCTTATTCATGGGGCTTCACATTTTCTAGGAAAAAAAATCTCTTGATTTTGAGGTAGCAGAAGCTTGCTTGAGGTAATGCCAGGGTCGAATAAAAAGCAAAAAATGTTTCATTATATCATGAAAAAATTAATAGAAGCAAGTACATTGATTAATTAGAGCATAAGTCCCTTCTAATGGCTTTATCCCAGATCATCAGCTTCTAATTGTCTTTCATTTCAAGCCATGAGGTCTTTGGCACATGTACCTTAATTATATCTATCTGATTTTTAAATCAATAGAAGTGAAGGACAGATGTGCCTTCGTTGACGTAGTGTTTCAGTAGAAGTCTGACAAGCAGAAACTTATAGTAAGAGAGTCCTAAGTGCTTTAACAAGGTACGTTCAGAAAATCTGAGATCCCTTAATTACACTGCAGATTTGTCTGGATCCACTTCTACATGAAGCTTTCTGCCCTCCTATGGCCTTTATACACTGAAGTATTTGAAAGTAAAACAATCTGACACCAATACAAACAAAAACAGACAAACAATCAAATTTACACAATTGATACAGTGTTAAAATGACAATTGCCGTATCAGCTCATGGGAACATATTACAATTAGAGGAGAACTGATTTTGTTCTGTAATAAAAAGAATGTATTACTGGGTAGAAGTGCTAAGATAAAGATGTTCAGCGTACATCTGAACACAAAGACAGATATTGAAACATGTTTTTCTTCCTTTTAATGCAGGCTATTCCAGTATGATCTATGAAGAACTTTTGTCTCTGATACAACCGCAAAACAGTGTTCCTGGACACACAGTTACATGTTTTTCTCTTTTCTCTCAGCTTCAATTTAACACCTTTATCAAGCAAGAACTTTTTTTTTTTTTAACCTCCTTTCCCTTTGAGCAGTCTCTCTTTCTCCTTTTATTTCCCCACCATTAATATGCAGAAGGACATCCTTGTGCCATTCAGCTCTAGCCTGCTGTTCCTCCTTACACCACAGCAAGTGCTTCATGAGGAACTTTCTCTGAGCACCGCTGACTCTTTATTCCTGCACAGTGGGAATGTAGACAGCACTGCTACTTGCATCACATACATAAAAAATGGGAAAAAAAGGAAGAGAACCACTTAGAACAGAGAAAGAGAGAGAATAATTAAGGGAGAAAGGAAACAAACTGTAGGCACCCATGAGATAAGAAGCCCTCTTTATTGGCTCACATGAAGTTTGCTTTCCCAGCACAGGGAGGCAAATGCATTTCTTTTCACCTGCCCTTTGAACTATCCATATAAATTCCTGTTAACACATGATGGTTTGACTACTCCTTTAAATTTAACTCATCAAATTTTGTCATGCAAAATGATAAATGATCCACAATCACCAAAGAGAAAGCTTGGACAAACAGCAAAACTGATCCTGCAATGCTTTGTGGCGTTGTTTGTAGTCAAGTCTAGCACCCTTTGATCACAGCACCATTGTAGAAAGGTCGAATTTCTTATTCTCTTGACAAACCAAGCCCGGGTGTTTTGCAGCTTCCAGTAGGTCTTCTCCAGCACCATGTAAAAAGCCAACCTCCACTTTCATAAGTATAAATAAATGAGTCACACTTATGATGCATATTTAAATTCCCATCATCATACAATTAGGCTACAACTATGCCTCTCAAGAAATAACATACTCTTACAGCATAAACAAAAGATCAGTAAAATGACTGCTTGCCACAGGGACACTGCTTTACAACCAAAAGATATTCCCCTCTGCGTGAGTCCTGGTATCACCACTCCTAAAATGGCTTTCAAAGCATTTTGAAAAACATGTGCACCAACTCCTGTAGGCACCCCACACATACCAAACTACAAATTAATCTGACAGAGCTTCCATAAATAAGCCAGGTCCCCCCTCCCTAATTGGGAAGGGAATGCGAAAACTCATTAGAAACCATGGATTTTACTCAACAGAGTTTAAAGATGAAGAACATCAAGGTAAAGGATTGAAAATAATGGCCAACTCTCCACTCAAAGCTGCACAACCAAACAGTGCCATTATCTTTCCCTGATATTTTTAGCGTCAGTTGCAAATTCCAACTTCTCTCTAACTCAAAGGCACATCCTAGCAAGGTTTCCTGCTGTCAGGATATGGCTTTGTAAAACCAGTCCCTTGGTTTGAATAAGGCCCGATTCATTGGTGCAAACATAGCAGGCAAACAAGTGCCAAAGTCTTAAGGACTTTACTCTTGTTTCTTATTCTCTAATCTAAGAAAGCCCACTGTCATCGCAGCTTCAACTTAGCTGACATGCAGCCCAGAGATCAGGCAAGCATTTCTAAGCTTATTATGGGCTGTTTTTTTCCCCTGGAGTCTCCTTCTCTCTACATTTTATTCACTGGACATGTAAATGAAGCATTGTCCAATTTGTTCCTGAGTTTCTTACACAAATGCAGAAGTGTTCTCCTGTGTACATTTGTAAACTAGTCTAGTGGCCTGGCTCACAAACTTCTGCAGCCTCTCTATGAGTTTGTGTGTTAAAACTGAAATACACATAAATCATATCTTTTGAGTGATAAAACTCAAACAGGCTTTACTAGTATCACAGAAAATAGTCTGTCCTCTACAGTTTAGAGAGGCATAGACAGACAGAACTAGAAAGAGAGAATCTCCCTTCTTTCTTTCTCCCCATCTGCCCTCCACACTCTGGAATGGCGGCCAAGGGCACTATTACGGTATTTCTGAGATAAAGATTTTAAAAATTTGATACTAAAAGCAGCTACTGAATTTAGGCACACAAATAATTTTAGATGCTCCAAGTGAGACATTTTAAAATATTTTGCATGATCAGGAAGCCACTTTTGAAACTTGACCATGTGAAAGTGAGGTATTCCAATTGACACCCCCTCCCAACTGCATTCTATTTGTGCAATAATAATTTTCAGCATGCCCGCTGGCTGTATGAACTAATACCAACAATGAGTATAAAACACAACCACATAACACAACTGCTCTGCAGTTGGAAAATGTTTTCTGCCACCACTTTGACAAGTGAAACACAGATTTCAATACTGAGAAAGTAATTTAACTTTCATTTCAAAGAATAACTTCTTCCAAGTTCTGCATGGAAGAAGAATGAATGCATAACTGGACTGCAGACTACTGGCACTCAGTACAGTAGAAAGTATCACCCTTAATACTGTGTAAGGCTTAAATTGATATTCCTGTAACACACAATTCCAGCCCCAAATGAAACGCACCCTCTGTGACTCACATATATTATGACCCTTCTGAAGACTTGAGGGAAGGTCCTCTGCTGTAGCAAGGTCTCAACACTGTCTAGATTTAACTAGATTCTCCAAAGTTGGCTTTCATACAAAAGTCCTGAATGACAAATAAGTCTTCTTTGCTTATTCGTTCATTTGCAAGACTTGGTGAACTGCAATAGGCCTTTCTCACTATCAAACTTGCTTAATTTTATGCATATTTTTCATCTTAGATGTTAACTAAGCATATTTTTGTTACAATATTGAGAACAAAAAAAGAACACTGTCTGAGACTTGCTGTTAATTAAAAGCAGCCTTAAATTGGATTATTAAGCCATACGATCTACCATTTGTGTTTTAGCTAATGATGTTATCTACATTTCTTATTTACTTTTGGTGAAAGAACATTCATAGAACAAACTACTTTCTTTATTTTTTTGTTCTCCTTCTTCTTCATTTTCTTCCTTTGCAGGCCTTCGGTAAAATCATTCCTTACCCATTTCCTCTGATATACCTTTTTACCCTGTTATCGCCATCTCGCCACCAAGAGATAGATAACAATGTCTTGTTCAAACACCGTAACTGTTCAGCAAGCACCGGTAAGCTGGCATCATTTCATCAACTATATAAAGAGCAGAAGTTTTCTTAATTGTTGATTAAACAAGGAGGACAAAAAATAGGTGGAGATATGTGGCTCACTTAAAGCCACTGTTCAATATACACCTTGAAAAATAAGGATGGAGACATACAATAGCTTCCAAAACCTGAAAAAATATTCATAAAAGCTTTTTCACTATAAGTACCAATCTCAACCAACCAACCAAACAAGCAGCCAGTGTTTTTCCCGAAGTCTCTTTTCTCCACAGACATGCTACTAACAAATCAGCCAACCAGTCCCCCTTCACACATTTCATACAGCCACCTTGAGAGACTTCGGTCTTAAAAGGGAGAAGACCAGGCACTCTCAAGAGGCATGAATATAACTGTAATGAAGAGAATTCAAATACAATGATGATACAGTGCAAATAATACAAGATCCCATATGGGCAGATCATTAAAAAATAAATTTCAGCTCAACCAACCAAGAAAACCAATCCACACTGCTAAGCTAGTTTCTACATCAACAGAAACCTCTGTATTAGCTGTTAGTCCACACTGCTGTGCTTCTCGCTTGTAAGAAATTGCAAGAAAATTAACCTTTGTCCTGTGTACCCCATCACAGAAGCCTTGTGACCTTCACAGGGGAAATTATATCAACCTTTAAATAAGCAAGAGAATGACATGGGTTTCAGGATAGGTTGAATTTTACTGCTTACACAGTGTGTTATGCTCATGCACGTGAATACAGCAAGTTACACGACCACAAGTGAAAAGCATACCCACGTCTCCAAAAATGAAGCCACAGACAAATTTAAGTTGGTCTGAGCCTCTTAGGAATTATTATGGGATGTGTTTAAAATGGGAACCGAGAGTCAGTTTGATGACAGATTCACAGCCTACAGTGGTGTCCTGGTCAGCCAATTTCTCGTATCATAGAAACAAGGCACAGATACAATTAAGATTCTGCCTCTCCTAATAATCTCAGAGACTGTTTGGTCAGCAACATCAACACATCAAAGGAAAGGATGCCAATGTTTGAAGACAAATCTGTTTAACTCAAAGCCAGCTTTGGTTATTGTTAATAGTCTTTTTGCTAGAAATATACCACCAAACAGATAGGAAAGCCTTCAAGGTCTAGAAAACACCATGCTAAACCACTGGCAAGAAATGTTGCTCTGAGAACTGACTGAGCAGTTTGCCACACAGAATTTCACAGCTATGCCAGAGACAACAGCGAATGGGGGGTGAAGGAAATAGTGTGAGGGACAGGCACATAATGCCTTTTCCATGTGACTACACTGTGCCCCAAACGCAGCAAGTCAGTGCACTCTGTGCACACTAAAACTTGGAGATTTCCTCCTCTACACACACACTGACACAAAAACAATTTTCTAAGATGTTGGGCTTTTTTTTTTTTTGATACGCATTGATACATATTTTTCTTTAATACGTACCCCTCCAGCAGCACCATACAAAATCAGGAACCTTCTATCTAAAGTCATGTCACAAACATTGCTTCACCTAAAATGCTACAAAAATATCATCACAACCAACCTACAGGCAAGGTTACCTGACAAATGAAGTACGATGGTCTCTTGGGGGGGGGGGGGGTGGAGCACTGGTAGAATCATCCAGATGTTGCATTTTTGTCTTCTTTGTGGGGACAATTTTCAAGCTATGTGATAATCGTTTATTTGACATCAAAGTATAGAGTCAGACTTTTATCCCAGCAAGTCATGGTAATCAGTTACCTTAATCTGCAAGCGACTTCCCAACTTCATTGACATGTCTTATATTATTTTTCCATTTTCCCCTTCAACCTGCACCTCACTTAATTCTAGAAGTAATCAAATACATTTTTACTATAAGGTAATTATTATAATATAAGCTACAAACCACATTTGTTGTACAGACCTCTTAGCTTTCATTTTGAGACACAAGTCATCTCAAATACAAGGACTGTTATTAGAAGATGATGCCTTTATTGGTGTCTTTTCACATCTCAGAAACACAACAGGGATCTGCTGGAACAAGCAGTGGATTTCATCTCCTTCCCCAACAAACATACAAACTAAATTTATCATGAAACATAGGAGTATATTTCCAGGCTAGGAAAGGAGCAGGAAAAAATGCTGATGATTATATAAAGGAAAACAGGCTTTCTCACAGAATTTTGAATCCTTTTTGGATGACTATGTTCACAGCAGCCAATTCAGATATGGCACAACGAATCTGCATAGCGATTAAGAGACAAACAAGACTAGCAGAACACTTGTGAGAAGAAAATACAGATGTATGAAAATACAGATATGGTCACAAGCTGAGATGGCAGACTGTAAAACGTAATTAGTAAGATGAAGGATGCAGTAAGATGAAGGATGCACTGATGGTTGATGTCATTGTAAAGAGAACTGGGGTAGGAGAAGAAAAACAGTCTTAGAAGGAGCAGATGAGAATGCAAACAAGTGATGCATCTGCTGTGAAAAAAAAGGCAGGGCTGAACTTGGCCCAAGCTGGGATGCGTGACAGCAGGATGATTTGAATGTCAGTGCATAAGCCTGGATAATAAAGATACCACTGATAACAGCCTCAGTGAAAAAGTACAGAATTTTGAAAGAATGGTTCAACAAATACACATTGACCATATGGAACTGGTAAAGAAGATGTAAACTTCAAGAGGAAACACCTGAAAAACACAATGTTCAAGCAAGACAATAGCTTCAGGAGATTAAGCCAGCTAATACTTTGAGGTATTTCTGAATGACTGATAATGCAGACTTACTTATCTTTGTACAGCATTTGAAATTCTTTGATACCCAATCTGAAAATTAAGTGAGGCAAATTCTCTTACAGCATGTATTGTGCAGTACTCAGCTATCTAAGGAGAAAACCTGGCCTTTTGTAACATGGATGATGATACAAGCTTGACTATTCTGCACTTTCAGTTCAGCTATCCAAAAGGAACAGGTATTTTGCAGAAGTGAGTACCACTGCCTAGTTTCAAACTCCACAGGCTGGCATCCTTGGAATACTTTCTCCTCCACGCTTCACCAGATTAGTATGTACATACATATACCCTTCAAAAAACAAGATGATGAACTTTAAAACAGAATTGCTTCCACATAAATCCTTTTGAAGCTTTTGGCTGTTCTGCTAGCACCAAAAAACGTTACGAGCAGAGTGCTACTTCACACTTCCCTCTGCTGCTAAGACCCTGGCATCCTGTTCCGAAATAACATGAACGCAGAACATCTTGGAGAAGGACACAGTAAATGAAGACTGAAGTAATCTTCCCAAATACTTCATTTGAACTAGACACTCTGGAGATTCAAAACAGCTAAATCTTGTACTCCAAAAAGATAGAGGGACTTGGACTGTTGGAGCAGAATTATCTTCCACGCAGTTATCTGCTCCTTTTCCATTCTGCTGGCATCCATGGCGATTACTGCAGTAAAGAAAAGTTGACTTCTTTCAAACAAATATAGTTAGGCATACATTTTGGTATCAAAGTAACACAAAATGTTTTAAAATCCATATTTAATCTTCCTGATGGAGACTCGCTGCAACTGATAAATGGAGGAAGGTAACTTGCGCAGAATTAGAAGACTAGGTCTATCAGAAAAACTAAAAACGAACAAACAAAAAAAAACAACTCATTGAAACATTCTTAAGGCACCCAGCTGCTAAAATGTATCTGTGACACAATGAAGTGACAGCTGACTTTCACACCAGAAGAGGAGAAATGAAAGAAATAGGCAGCTGTAGGACTAAGGATGAGTATACCAAACAGTTACCTTCTCTATTTAGTAATATGTCTATAAGTAACCAATATAATGGACAATAATTTAATATGGATGGAAGAAAGTAGCAGGAAAATCCGATCATTGATTGTCTAATCCCATCTTCAGGTAACGTGGTTGGGCTTTAAGTAGTAACAGTTCTATTGTAATTCATCATACTGACATCAGATTTTCTAAACTTTTTCAGAATGCTGGAATACAATAACAGGAAAGGAAAAAAAAAGTGTTTTACACTCCTAAAATATTTTTAACATTAAGAATATAATGGTTGAGAATGCAAAGCACAGAATGTCAAAGCAGTATCTGTGCAAGTCTGTTGTCATTTTCATCAGCAAAAAATCCTGTAAATTAATGTACAGTTGGACTATATAGTTGTTACTTTTGATTCTAAATATTTGATGATTTTTCTGCTATACAATTAAGACATGCACATTCTGACGTTACTGCTAATTTTCAGTACTGAAATTTAGAAGTGAAGTAATGTATGGGGATGCAAAGCAAATGTCTGAATGCAATGATTAGCCTTATTTTACAGTGAGGCCTTTTTTGTGGCTTACAAACCGATGGCTTGTAAGACCCATACCGATGGTAGTGTATGCTTCTAAAGCAGCATATGAAAAGGGTTAATATTCAACAACAGAGAGACAGAGTCTTGAAAAATCACGGAGCAACCCAACATTCTGTTAACATTAATTTTATAAAATACCTTACAAGAACAGATAAAGAACTTGAGCTTACATAATAACCAAAATTAAAAAAAAAAAAAAGTTGAATAAAATATAAATTAATTGAACACGTCACTAAGTTTGCCACATGTTAGACAAGTTTATAAAAGGCATTTCTCATATAAAATAGTTATTTGGAAGAAAATCCTTCAAAATGGAAACTAATTAAGTCTTTTTTCAAGAAGTCATTCCTACATGCGCTAAATTCCAGGTCAGAAGGTAGTAACTGAATCTGCTTAGAATACACCGTTCGTTCATCTGCTTCAAAATTTGTCAAGCTTTAAGACGCAAATTTAAATGCTTTTAGGTCAGAGTCATCAGTGCAAAGAAAAGCTTCAAGCTGAAAACGAAACATATAACAGAAGAAATGATCCTGGTACAAACTTCCTAAATTCACATTATGAAAAAATCTGTGCCAGATGCACTCTTCAGATATTGAACATTAAAGATTTTTAACAGTGGCCATTTTAGGGTTCCAGCCAAGCCATTAACATAGCTAATTATGTTCAATTCATTTATTTTAGCACAATTTCAAATTTTTCCTAGAGTCTTTAGAAAAGATCCATGCTACTGGTGTCCACTTACTTTGCTTAACTTCTGATTCAGCCAATTTGCTTGAAATTTAGCCAGAAGGAGATAAAGTTTACCTACAGACAACAGAATGGTAGCCTAATGCCTGCAGTGACATTTAGTTGGAGGAAATATGCCTGTAGCCTTAATCACGACAGCACACATTTTTAAGTTTAACCAACTTTGTTCATTCTGTTCATTCAAGCAGTCTCACTAGTCAGTCTTACTTAAAGTTATATACGTGCACAACACTGCCAGACTTGAACCCTTGAGTCTTTAAAAGGTTAAGATGTTTAGAGAATTAGACTGTAGCCAAATTATTTAAGCCTATTAATTCCTGCATAGTAAGCATCAACATTCTAACAAAGCAATTTCACTCTGTTTGACTTCAAACTACTAACCAAAACGGGTTTGAAACAGTCTTTACATTTGGCTATTTAGAAGTGGTAATAGCACACTCATTTAAAGATTAATGGAACTCTTTTCCAAGTCACCATTAAGAATATTGTTCATCAAGCATTTTCAACACATACTTAAAAAAAAAAAAAGTTATTGCTGGTCACAACCAGAAAGGAGAAGGAAAAAGACATTAAAACCTTAATTTATCAGGCAGCAGTTCCAGCCTCTAATTAAAACAAAAGGTTGTCATTTACACTAAGATGTTGCATAAAAATGAGAAAATGAGAGGGTTCTCCATTACAATTCAGAATTCAATCTGCAGATTGTTTTCTCATCCCTGCAAAATTCTTTTCTTCACTGTCATCATTGCTATGCTGGCAGTTATGCTAGAACCACACTTAAGTAATTCCAGTAAAACTGCACTGGTTTAATTTAATTTTTTAAACGTTTAATTCAACTGCATGTGTAATTTTCAATTTATAGTTAGTTGAAATGCTAGAGTGATGCTGTAAACAAACCAAATACATAACAGGGCTCAAGACTGCATAAAACTTTCCCCCAGAACAAGGGAGAGACTAAAAGCACAGAATATAACTTCAACCAAAACTTTTCATAAGCTGTATGCAACAAGTGAACATTTAAAGGAAGCTGTAAATGCCCTTTTGTAGAACATAAACTCAAGAATTATTTACTTAATATGGAACAGAAACACTTATCTCTTCCCTATACCCTGAATTCCTCTAATCATCTTTTATCACTGAAACAAAGCAGATTAATGATAGACATACTATGCTTTGTGATACTGTAAAATAGTTTATTTAATTAGTTTTAAGAATAAGTTATTTGATGAAATGGTGGACTTTGAGATGTCACAGCAATTTCCACTGGATATTTCCAGTTACTTTGAATCTTGCAATTCAGGCATTTGCCATGTTCAAAAATTTTAAGAACAAACGCATTGGCTGCTGAGATCTGATCCTGTAAGTGGCGCAGCTTTTATCACTTGCTATGAGTGAAGGAGAAAACTGACAGCTGAAAGGGAACAATAAATATATAACTCACACCCAGCTTAGCACAATGTGAAAATTCTCATATACTGGTCACATCTCAAAATGTGAAAAATCTAACTACCGCATGGTTTTATCTTTTCAACAGTAACAGAAGAAAAGAAGACTTGAAGTTTCCTACGAAAATGGGGAAGCAGCAATCAAAAACTATTCTGGAAATATTTGGACTCTTAACTTTCAGTGTACTAAGAACACAACCATCTTCTCTCTGTCTTTTCTAAAGTTAGAAGAATTTTCAATTTGGCTTGCATCATTTGGGGCTTAAAAATGAACGTCAAAGCCTGTAGTATCACTAGCCATCTAAAGCAAAGAAATGTATTTCCAACTAAGTAGCTGGAAAGTGAATGAACGAATTTGGATATTAAACACATACTGGAGAATAATAAAGTGTATGGAGGAGATTACTAAAGAACTTTGCAAAAAAATATTGCTACAGTAGCATTAGGAATTAACAGTGCATCAAAATTTTGAAGTTTCCATGTTAATACAAACTGATCCAAGCCACAACGAACCACAGGATAATCACTCAGAAAATTAACCGCATTCTACTTTGCAGAAGCTAGAACTGGAATTTACCTGAATACCATTGATGTGATTCAAAAAGATTCCTTCTAGTCTGGTGTGCCTTGGTATACATACGTCACAGAGAAGTGGTGTAATTAGTGTGTAACCAAAATGCAGTACATTATCATGTGCATTTGTTTTGTTGTTTGTTTGTTTTGAACATTTGCAATCAAATACTCAATTATTAAAGAGCATTTACATGTCAGAACTCAGTATCACTGCATGAAGTATTGTAATTCTTGGTTGGGATATTTTTTGTTCTTAATTGTAGAAGCTGTGTATAAAAAGACCTTGAAGATTATAGGTCATGAAATTCATTTTAAACAGAAAGCTGCCCAACATTACTGTCAAAATACCTTTAAAAAGGCAGTTCATAGACATAATAATGTATTTTACATTCAGATATTTCCTCTCTCAAAAACAAAGGAATCTCAGAAGAAAAAAATAATCAGTAGTGAAGGCCACATACTTTTGCATTTGATGAGCTGAAATGCAAAAAACAATTAAAGCATCTTGTAAGAGAAAAAAACAAAACAACAAAAACAGAATTTCTGGAAAGTGATGATTTAGTTGATGGGGTGGTCAGCATGGAAACTGTTGGGAATGCTACAGCAGAACTGACCAAAAGTACAAGGGGATATGAACATAGTACAGGCATCAACTAGAAAACTGTAACTTGCCAACTTGTAAACAAGAAAAAGCATTTCACAGATTAAAAGTTCTAGGGAAGTAAACTTCTTTAAATTATTTTGTCAGTTCAACCCTGATTTAAAAAAGTATGGCTAGCAAAAATACATAAGCCTCAGCATATTTATAAGTCTTGATCAGAGCAGCCATGAGCCTTTGATAAACGGCTGGAAACAGACACCCTCCTATTAAAGATGAAAGAAAAATATTCTGTTCTCTTCTTTCTCTCATTTCCCAATCCACACATGTGTATGTAGAATTCACATGCTCCAGGAAAATCTTCACGCTACTATAGATTGAGACGTGGAGAGACTGGTGGAGGAAAACAGACAAACTCTCTTAAAATACTACGGGCCACGTCAACATTATTCTGGGCAATTTCAAGTGCCCTCTTGACTTCTTCAAAGGAATAACCTTCTCCCATAAGTTTTGCAATTTTTGCATCCACATTTTCCGTGGAACTGTCAGAGCTGTATGCTTTCCTGTGGTGTATTTCTGGTGCAGTCCTCCGAGGAAGTGGTTTAGGGGGCCTGGCTGGTGCTTGTGAACCATCTGTTTCAAATAAAGCAGATAGAAATCATTACAAATTGCCTTAAAAATTGTATTATAGGTAGGTCAAGCCTCAAGTTATTTAGCTTCATGAAGCAGTTTAAAAAGGGAAATTCTGAAGAAATGGGAAGAGAGATTTTAATTCACTGATATATCTCATTTTAAAGTTTGGATAGAAGCTGGAATCTTCAAGAACATCCAAAATAGAAATAATGTAGTGAAATACCATTTTAACAATATGGTAAGAATGTGCAAGTTATGTTCTGAATTATCCAAAGCTGGAAGAAAAGTTAAGTATGGTGACAATAGCCAGTCACAATTTGAAAGGCTATCTACTCTCAACCTTCAGTTCTAGAACTTTTTCTTAGTCTCCTTAAGAAATTCAAAAAATGAATTATCACTATTTTATTCAGGTCGATAAGCTGTACTGAAGAGGAATCCAGCCAAATATGTTTGAAGGAGAAAAATCCTTTGCTTATTGCTACATCTTGCAGATCCTGTTCAGTCAATTGGAGGTCATTTCATGCACAGCAGCAATGCAAAAATACAAATAACTACATTTAAAAAAAAATAATATATATATTTGAGTGTCAAGAACAGAACACGATCCTTCCTCCTCAGTCCCTCTTTGGAAATCTCTCTCTTTTCCTTCTCTTCTATAGAAAGGTTACCTTCGCAGTTAATGCTGGTGCTAAGAATCATGATGGACTGATGAAAAGAGCTAATATTCAAACTTACTAATCTTCTGAGTCAAGAGTTTCATGCTCAAGTAAATTTGGCACTTTACTGAAACCTCTTTATCCTCACTGATTCCACAATAAGAAGCTTAAATACAAGTAGGCACAGCACAGAAAACACTTTCAAGAGCAAAGTATTCTAAAAAAATATTTAATCCTTCAAAAAGAGTTCTGAAAAGTTCCATCAGTGACTTTCACAGATAAATTAGAGGAATTTTTGACTGTGACACTTCCTGTTTACTTAGACTGACAGCAATGGCATTTTGCAGTGTTAAGCACTCCAGAGATGCTGCTTTTTTCTTGATGAAAGAACATGGTATCTTCTAACATTTCTGTTACAATACAGTAGTTACAACACTGGATGAAGAGAACTGTAATTCAACAGGCTGCATTAAATATTTCAGATGAATAAAAATAGCTCATATTATTGCATGTCTAACGAAGGTGTATTTCTCCCTCAACTTAGTTTCCATGTATTTAGATGGGAGTGTTGCTATAAATTTAATTCAGTTTCTTAATTCAGAGAAGATAAGTAAATAGTACTTCAAGCAAAACTGTGATATTAATGTAACAAATGGATGAGAGTAGTTTGATTAAGAATTAACATTAAAGGGTCAAGGTTAATTTTGTTCCAATTGCATTGCTTATTTCCTGTGCAAATAGTTAGGACAACCTGCAGATGGTAAGGACTGTTTCATAATTGTTATGAATTTTTATCTCTGAATCATCTCAGAAGAGGTGAAGCATTATATATATAAACACTAACCATTCTAGTAAACACACCTCAAGACAGATCCAAACCTGTTATGAAGATGTGGAACATCTACAAAATCCACTGAATAGATAAATTAATTATAGCTCAGGAAATGGGGTTAATAACTAAAAACTAAACTAAATCAGAAACAAGTTCAAATTTCTCATTTCACCTATTCTAGAAAAGTCAAGACTAACAGAAGAATGTTCTTCATGTTTACAATAATGATATATCATATTGAAAACAATCTGCTTTCGTTCACATTTTAAACTGTTTTAATATGAACATTTTGTTATGGACTTACCTAGAGAGAATGAAATAAAATCACTTTGCAACCTTTATATTTTCCCTTGCTTGAAGTACAGAAGAAATTACTTACACATAGGCCAGATCCTTCTTTGTGTGTGTACACTACATGAGGTATTTTTGTTCTAGTCAGTCTAACAGAGGCTTGAAACTTAAGTTTTCTCATCTGATGCCTTCGCTTTACTGAAGCTTCCTAAGAAACTTTTTTGAGCAATCACATCATTTAGAAAGGTCATTTTTAATTCTGTGAGCAGATTTGCAGCATACGTATTTTATTCTCACTCCAGTGACATCCCTCTATAGCACAGAGATCTTCAGCCCACTCTCTAAGTCAATTCCCATTATTCTTATTATTTTTAAGTGCTGACATCTCTTTCAATATCTTCACATCCATATAAAATTTTAGCTGAAGGTGGTCATCACATTGGATCCTGAGCTTAAAGATACTAAGCCTAAGCTGCACGTCCATCTGGACACTGAGATAGAGGTATTTAAGCATAACTTCCCTTCCAACCTTCCATCCTTTGATGTTTCAGCCACCGTGGATGCTTAACTAAAAATTCAAACAGATTTTCTAATTGTGTAATTCAATTAACAGTTACCACAGCAAGGAATATCTTCTATCACCCACATTTCTGTAATTCAGCACTACATTTAACCCTTAGGAAATTGATAAGTATAAAGGCAAAGACAGGCTCATTTAATAAATGTTTAAAAAGTGTGGAAAAAACTGTGAGGTGTGAAAGCTCTGTGACACCATGGGAGGAGAGTATTTGTAATGATGCCAGCTGTGCTTTTCCTTTCTGCATTGAAATGACCCTTGCTGCTTCTCCAGTATGTTCCACGGTCTTTCACCAACAGACCGAGAAGCACTGGGGAAAGAGGCAAAGAGAGAAGCTGAAGGGTGACAAGGGCTTGTTGTGCAAGGCCCCCTGTGGAGCAGTGGCAAGCAGCCACATGTATCTGGGGTACAGGAACAAAGCACACTGAGGGGACAACTATACTAAGGAACAGGCAGAGCAGGGAGAAAGGAGTAACTGTATCTATTGTTTCATCATGTTGCTGGGTATGATCTTCATATTTTACATTACTGAGGCAGATGATTCTCCTTAGGCTTAATGGAAATCTATCCTGAAACAGTACATGACCCCACTCCATATCCCTGAACCCAAACATTTCATGGTAAAGGAATTTAAATTTGCATGCAAGTGCTATAACGAGGCCAGATGAGTGAATAGGAATATACAATACTTAACTGGCCATAATGTTTTTAACTAGCCATTTGAATCAATTCCTTACAGAGTACCTAAACTCATTAAAATACATCAGACATCCATATTAGAGGCCTAATTTTCTTCTACCTTTCCCACATGTCATTGGCTGTGCTTAGGTAAAATATCAGTTGAAAAAGCAATCTCATTTGTTTTGCTTTTATTGCAATAATTTAAAAATGATGTATTTAAGATGTTTGAAAAATTATGCCTTTGGGATAGTTAGGTGCATGCTGAGAACCGTTTCTTGCGTTCAATACTAAATACATGGCTGAAGTAGAATGAATTTGTCGTAACATATTAATAATTTGGTTAAACATCAGGACAGCAATCTTATAAACAGTCAAAATGAAGCACAGAAGTCAAAGGACTCCCAGTGCTACTCTAGGGAGCCAGTGGCAAAATTGTAATTAGATTTTAGAGTGAACTACATTTCCTTTCCAGCTAGTTCAAAGAATCACCCTACAAAAAGGCTGAAATGAAGAAAAATTTTCTAAATGAACTGATTAGTTCAGAATAAATGTAAAAACTAAAGTTTTAAGTAGAGGTACAATCTCTAGACTGTATTTTTTAAATCACAGAGCGAGGCCCATCAGTTAACCGTGAAGCTCATCAGTTCCATTCTATAGAAGTAATGCCACTGTAAAAACAACTTTCCATATAAGACTATGACATGACCTATCACACAGCTTTCATTTAATTGAAATTAAATTGAATATCTTGCTGTATATCATACTGATTTAGAATTATATTTATAGTAAAAGTAGACGCATTTAGATGTTTCAGAAGGCAGCTGTGGGAAACATACAGATAGAATAGTATTTATTAAGTGACATCAAAAAGCTCTGAGAACTTAACCAGCAAAGAACTTGCAGTAATTTAAGACAATTTTAAAAATTGTTCTACCAAAAAACCACAGGGGAAAAAACAATTTAAAAGGTAATCATAATTTATATTACAAAAGAATTTAAAACTTCCTCAAATAGATCTGGCTAATGTTGTAAGGCAAATAGACCCCTCACAGTGTCATGTATAAAACATGTATTACAAAGCCAGTTTTTTTCTAACAATGAGAAAAATGAGCAACAGTATTATATTAATAGAGACATCCTCCCAAGACTGCTACTATTTACCAAAGGCATCCCACTCATTCTCAGATGTGCTATTCATTGAAGATTCTATAGCACTCCTCAGGCTTACTTAATCTCTCCTGTACTTTAAGTTGGAAAAAGATGTTGATTCTTTCCTACACCCAGCAGAGTAGAACTATGCATTCCTAAGAAGGAGATATATAATTACTATTAAAAACTGTAGCATATTTCCACTTGTGATTGTTGCAATTAAACACTGATGACAACTGAAATTGAAAGACTAGATAGCAAGTCCCCTCGTTTCTTTATGCATTAGAAACTACTTTTCACATACAATTCACAATATCTGGAGAATGAATAGTGTTTAATGGTTCAAATCACCACTTGTTTTTTAATTTGTGGTATCTCTCCACACAGCAAAATGCTGCAGGTGGGACAATCCTCCCCCTACTCCATATACCATGCACATCTAACGAAAAGAAAATTTGTCTACAAATTGGTGAAAATACTTTGGAATACAGGCAATACTGTTATTATTTAAATGAATTTAAATATATATCTCCTTTAAATAGCATTTGTGTTGTCTGAAAACAATAAGCAAAATTTCTTTGACAGAGGAATTGATTCTCGTGTACCTGTTCCACTGCAACCAGAAGACTGAATTTTAATTGTTTCTGGTTCTTGCAAGTTTTATTTAGAAGTATTTTAAAATTTTCTTAGAACTTCACACAGACATACTAGCAAAAAAAGACTGGAAATTAATAACACTGTAGACAGTGAAGCTACTTTTTTTTTGAGGAGCAATAAAACATAAAGCTGGAAGTGAGAGGCATGTGATCCCTGAAGGACTTCTGATCTCCTGTGAACTTCAAAGGCAGCAGCCAACTCCCTGTTTTTCTCAAAAAATAAGGAACACTAGAACTCACAAAAGCATTCTGCTTGTCAGCTAGTGAAATTAATGCCATAATATCTACATAACCCCACAAAGGTAGGTAGCTTCTTCTACCTATATTGCAGAACTTTAATCTCTATTATCCTTTGAGGATTCTGCGTTTTTGTAAAGCAATATCACCACTGCCAATTGTTGCCCTGAATGACAAAAACCTCATTCAACTTTACGGATGAAAGTTACTTGCTTCATAAAGCTGTAATTTTCTACAGAAACAGTCTTCTACCTTACCTGAAGAGGCAGGAAGTTGATCATAGTCTTGAGATGTCCTATTTATTTTTACATTTTCTCCAGTTACTCTACGAGCAGGTGGCAAAGGAATATGACTGGTTATCGGATCAAAATGGGGATCTGCAATAATAAAGCAACAAAGTGTCTTAGAATAATTAGAATTATTATCTGGGGAAGAGGGAGGGCTGATGCACAGAATCTAGGTTTAAAGTAGCCTCCTTTCAAAAAAGCTATGAATCCAAAGAGGCATTCCCCCATAGTGTGTGCATATGCATGCATACATCGAAGTCTTGAAGTGACCAAAGCAGGAGCACAACTCAAAGGTGGTCTATCCTGAAGTGACAACGGCTACTCTGTTGACATTCATGAGGTACCTTTCAATTACTCAGGCATGACACTGCTAGGACTGTGGCTGGCAAAGCATGAAAGAGGCTGCAAGGCCCGATGCAACAAAATTAGAAGTATCCCTGCTAGTCTGTTTGGTTAGAGCTTGGTAACGCTTCAATATTTTGCCACCAAGACTGCAGGACAGATTTCCTGTTCGCATAGTCCCAGCTGCTGGGTGAACATTACAGGGACTGCTGAAGGCTTTTCATTTTTTTCTGCTGATTATAGGAACAGAATTTAAAAAATGAGAGAACTACACAGGCCTGGCATATTATGGCCTCCTTGAAAGTATTTTCAGTCTACTAAAGAGGCAGCTGACCGAGGTTTTAACATCATCCTGGACCTGACTTCTGCTCTTGACTCGAAATAGTGTTTGTATGTGTGTGCAACTTTTTATTGTTATTAATGGTGAGATTACTATTCTAATCTCACAGTCTCTAATAGATAGATAAGGTATCACCCCAAAAATTTGTATGGAAACCAATCCTCGAAACCTAATCATAAATCATTTGCAGTGGTTTCTTTGAAACAATGCGGTGTCAAATGTGTCAATATGGCTTTAGAAATACCATAAGATAAAAGAGGACCAATTCACAAAAGAATCTATGCCCGAGTAGATGTGTACACTTACAAGATCAATGAAGATTAATTGTTGTGATAAGATTGTATTCACTATGCAAATATGGAGAATAAATTGCCTTAAATACATTTCCAGATTTTTAATTCAAAGCCATATTTTTATTTTTTTTAAACACTGTCATTGATTTTTTTTTAGATTATTTGGAAATAACATTAGATAATTCAAAACTCTCCGTATTTCTGGGAACTGCACACAGATCAACAGAGCTTATATGCTTCTGGAGGTGGGGGCTTTCATTTTCCCCTCTCCATTCCCATTAGAACTGAATGGTGCACTTTGGGTTTCTGCCTCAGATTATACAATTGAGGCACCCATTCAGACTGGACTGCTATAGGTTACATTATTTTTATTTTGAAGCGTAGAAGATAAATTAATCCCTGGCCCTATATTTATGATCAACCTTTACATCCTGTGATGTGTTTAGTCTTTTTACCTGGATGCATGCAGAGGCTTATACGAGAAGGTAATGCACCAACCTGAGTTCTGCATTATAAACACACACAGTTTTGGTGAATTACTCAATGTTCAGGTCTTGACTGATGGTAAAATATATATATAATAAAAACATTTCAAAAAGGGTCATTCTGGTTCAACCTAAATTAGCTCACTTTCATCCCACACCTAGTATTATTCACAAGGATCAGCCAAACACCCTACAACCAGGCAGACTATTATGCAGTTGCACATAATTGCTCATCATCTATAGTCCTGCACTCCTGTAATACTACTGCCAAAACATTTCAATTTAAGCCTCTCCATACAGCCTCTCATTAAGAACAGATAGGAAGGGGAAGACATCTAATCACACTTCAAGGTAGATAATCACTGAAAATATTCTTGGGACCAGTAAACTTAGACACTATCATTTTTGGAAGCTTCTGCAGAGAAAAATAACGTCACTTCAAAGACATGTACTATAACCCACAAAAACCCTGTTGCAATTGTATTGTCAGCAACAAAGGTATTCAATGTAATTAACCTGACACTTGTCAACCCAAAGTTATAAACGTTGAACATAACTTTTATGCCCTTTACAAGCAAAATACTGAACAAAAAATGTGACAGCAATTTGTGGGAAAAGATAGGTGAAAATTTGACTTATTAACCACAAAGTTATGAACCACAGGGTTCTGCAGCTGTGTTCACAATGAATATAGTTTTGCCACAAAATTTCACAGCAACAATTCTAACAAAACAGGATGTTGTTTTCTTTCTTTTCTAGTTTTTCCTCAAGTACCAACTTGGAAACAAACAAAAACATGAATTACATTGAACTAGAAAAAACAATGGAGTTGACAAAAGGATACAGACTACTATCACAGATTACAGCAAAAAACTTTACACTTCAGAAGTAGCAATTCTTTCTAGAAAAGCACAATTTTCCAAAATGTCATGCCTGGTAAAAAATATTGACTTTATTTCATTACTTTGTGATAATGAAAAAGTGAGCCTTTTTATATTCTGACTTGTTTCATCTCCATCATTTAAAAAACACACAAAAAAACCCCCACAGAATTATTTCTGATATTTTCATATATTGAGATGTAGACAAAACAGACTTCTAAAGCCTGACGACATTATCACAGAACAGATATGCCTCTGGAGTACATAATAGTGAAATATAATATGTTTTTTCCTTTTGTATTCCTACCAGGATGAAGGAACAGTTCATGTCCTGAAGGAGGTCGGCTTCCTGAGCCAGCAGGTTTTGTGTGCTCAGTGATGCTGTGCCGAGCAGGTGGTGGTGGTGGTGGTAGTGAAGGGGGTGAGCTATCAAAAGTATCTTCACCTGCATTTAGGAAAAAATTATTAGATGAGCAAAACTTCATTAAGCATCATAGAATAAAGAGCGAAGTTCAAAATTGACTCTTCTCTGGCTGCTGAGGCCCTTACTCCTAGGGTTCATCTAGCAGTTCAGTGACTGTAGTAGTGAAATTGTAAGCCTGATTCTTCCTATGCACAATCCTCTTCTAAAACATGCTCTGAATGACCTTTGTATTGCTCAATTTCTTTTCTGGGATGGGGGAAAAAGATTTCTTTTAAGTGGCTCAGTTGCAAAGAGTGCATTGTAATGAAAGCCTCACTGATTATCGGTGCAGAGTAACAGCTATGTTTCAGCAGCTAAGAAAATATATTTATATTCAAACACCAACAGTGATTACACCCAATCTGCTACACTTATACAATGTGTATCTTTATCTGCTATCTAAAGCTCTGACCTAAGGCATAAACTGAATCTTCTATGCTTGGCAAAATAATTTTCCCTTACATAAAGGTAGAGCAGACAAAACCAGGGTTAACAAGAAGTACCAAGTATTTTTTTTCTGCTCTTTCACCTTCAATTCTATATATTCTTACAACTCAGAACACTTCAGAGATCAGAAAGAGAATAGTGCAGGAACATGGCAAATGTTCAAAAGGTTTTATGAACCAGAAAATTGGATGATGGCACATACAGTACAGTCTCGCAATGATACAACTGAATTTGTCAATGACGGTGTGGGTGATGGTCAAGCCCAGCCCCAGTATATAGGCAGAGCAGCTTTTTTAATGCTTCTGACCTCAAAATTTTAAGCTTGTTGGCTTTTGGGTGCGAGAGCAGAAATCAGGGTTGGGAAAGATAGCTATTGGAAACTATAGGCAGCGCTGAACTTTGAACTGCCCCTTGACAGTAGACAAGAATCAGAAATAAACTTACTAATGTAACTCAATTTAGTTTTCTTTGACTTAAATACCAGCTCCCTGTCATTCACCTTTCTATATGATAAAAAGAATGCAATTATTAAATCTACAATTGGAAAAACCCTCCATGCTTGCATTAAATTGCAATGCTCAAACTTCACATTAAAGGACAACAATTTTTAATCTGTTTTAGGCAAAACAATTTTGCTTTTCTTTGTAGCTTGAATACAAATGTTGTTTGCCTTTTCATCTGTCTTGCATGAGGGCTTACAGACAGACGCCACACACAGATCACTGGTAAATATTGATGTACAGCTGTAATATTTAGCCCATAGCTTGTTTGGTACTCTTAGCATACTCAAAATTGGTTGTTTTTCAATAAACATGGCATTTGGTTAATCTAGGCTATGTTAACCATTAAATGTAATCATCAAAAAGTCTGCAACCTAAAGGGGGCACCAGAAGATCATAATCGGAGGGTGTCCTGTTGAGCAAAGAGCTGTGTTTTGGGTTGTCTCTGGTAGGAGGTCGTGCAGGTGGCAAAGGTACCGGAACAGTAGGTGCATCATAGACATCTCCTGAATGACACAATCACAAGAAGTGAATGTTTTCTTGCTGTACCCCTAGAACAGCACAGAGCAATTTTTCTTGCTAAGGGGGGGGAAATAAAAACGCACCTAACTCTGGATGTTTTGGTTTCTTCATCTCAGAAGTAGCACTGTGTGTTCCATTCGTTACTCCAGCACATTGACCATTCTCACACACCCTGGAGACAGACAGTAAAAAGGAAGTAATCAACCAGTTAACCAAGTATTAATTCCCAGAATTAAATGCCTGAGCTGGCAGTCCATTATATGGAAACAAATGAAAGACGACAAGCTGCATCAATTCTAAACTTTGTGGGTTTTATATTGACAGCAGGTACTGGTTAGCTCTCAATAAACTCTGAAGAATTATACTGCTTTCTTAGTGGGATAGTGACATGATTTAAGTAACTTACTCAAGGCTGCACTACAAGACAGAGGAAGAATTAACATTAAATATAGTCCTCACTTCAGAGGTCAAGTCAATGGTTTATTCACATATTTAAGTCACAAACTCAATCCTACTTCCCCTTCCCAGCTGTTAAGGTTTCCCCAGCAGAAATATTAAGAGGGGAAATGGGAATTTTGGTAGTTATCCACACTGAAACAAGCAGAAAATAATAATAATAATAAAAAAAAAAAAACACAACAGAACAAAACAACAAGCAAACAAGCAAAACAAACCCAACAGAATACTACAAAACACCACTGGAAATTACGAATTTCAACTAAAATCTTAAGCCAAACATTTAAAATGAAAAAGTCAAAGCAGTTTTGCAGGCTTCTGAATCTGTATAGAAAAACTAAGACTTCCTGATACCTTACTAGAATTTACTATTTTTTTTAAATGGAAATGTATCATTCTCTTAAAATTAAATAACAGTATAAAATTCAATATGAAAATTGTTTAAACTTAGAGATTCATGAAACAAAGTACAAAGATACCTATAATCTTGTCAGAAAAATATAATATCTCTTGGAGATTATTTTTGTAAAAAGATTCTGCTCAAAGACGGGGGGAAAATTATAGAACAAAAACCTTCTCATAATACTAAATATTGTTTAAAAAATTGCAAAGATGGGAAAATTACTCCTGTCATTGGAGCTGCAGACCCTGCATGTTCAAAAAGAACCAGAGAGCTTCTCTGGAAAAAGGCCAGCATGATAAACAATTCTAGTTTAAAAATTAAAAACCACAACCACCCACCATGCATTGTTATTATCAAACATTGGCAAATCTGCTAGAGCTATCTATATACAGCTAAAATTTTACATCTTGGGTTTTTACCAATAGAGTGAACATTAATAAACTTATCTCCTTTGGCCATATGGAAAGAAGGGATGAATAAAGGTCTGGAATCATTTAAAATATATAAACAGGAAAGAGGAAGTGAAATTGTTTCTGTGGTCCCAAGAGTTTTAACTAGGAGTAATGAAATAAATGTAAGAATAATTACAATATTTAAAACAAAAAACTAATGGTAAGAGCTATTTTGTTGCAAATTAATTTCCCCAGGGAAGTGGTAGAGGAAGTGTTGCTTCTATCTTTGAATTTAGATTCGTTCAATCTCTCAAATACAGTGGATGCAACACTTCCTTTGACGCCTCCCCATTTATCCTAAATAACTAAGAATCTTTTCTAGTTTAATTTGAATCTACTTTGCATTTTCAATAAATTAATCAGCCCTAGGTAGTACGATAACCTAACGTGGTATGACTTTAAAAATCTTCATAATGAGTCCAGTTACCAGCTTACAAATCTTGCTGAAATACCTGCTTATATTGACAGTAGACAACACCAGAAAGAATAGCAGCAAATTAGTACTAACAAGCAAGTCTAGTCTTTTTCTTTTCTTTTCCTTTCAGAAACTGTTTTATTAGGAAAAGATACTGATTGCAAAAATGTATCATTCTCCTAATAGTAGCCTAGTTAGACTAATGCTGAAATTCTTTCCCTCCATTTCTTATTGCTGAAACTTGTCTACATGAGAGGAGATCAGCTGTAACAAACCAGACAATTAACTGATCTCCCATCATAAGGCTGTGAATCATTTTCTGTATTTTTCTTGTACTCTTTTTAGAATTGACATATCTGCTGGCAAAAGAGCAAGAAATCTTAGAGGTGATATTTGGGGGTAGAATGTGGAAGAATTACATAGTTTGTACATTTCAAAACATACAAAAAAATATAAATTTGTAGGCTCTTGTGTTTACCAAAATCTCTAAGTACTATCCAAGACCTGAGGAAGCAACACTAAGGAAAAAGTGGCAAAAGAGTGACCCTGGGGGACAGACCTGAAAGGTGCTAAACATTTATGAAAATTAAAATAAATAAATCACCTTTAATAGTATTGCTAGACAACACTTAAAAGTTTTTCATTGCACCCCCCATGAGTTTAAAAAGAAGTGGGGATGGGGAGGCATTTATTTATTAATTTTCAGTACCTAAGCACAAAGCATCAACTAGAATCAAAATTGATTTTGAAAGGTTTATCTCAGCTTTCACACCTAAACAGTAACTTTAGCTAAAAGGAGACATTTTAAGTATATGGAACATCATATATAGACAAATACGGATATAGGATTCAAAAAGGTTTTTTTTTTCGTAATGATACTTAGGAGAGTGGTTTGGTTTTAGGTAAAAGTCTTATGAGAGATTATAATAAGAGTTGCTTGTTTTAATCAGCAGAGCAATGATTATTTTGTGCAGCAAGTCCTGGATTACTGCCAAAAAGCACCATAAGTGAAAGAGCAACTAGGCTAGCTAAATAATAAACTAAAAGCTACGAAAGCTTGGAAATCAGATTTCCATGTATAGCCTCTATTAATAATTCTAATGGTCTGGTGAAATACCATCATAGCCAATTGACACCAATCAATTCTTTTTCTGCAAATGAAGGATACCAGAAAATTAGAAGTTTCTAGTTTTCCAGTTGGTTATCTTCTCAAGAATCTTTCAGCTTGCATCTAGATCAGTTTTTTGGTTCAGATCAGAAGTATGAATTAAAATAAATTTCCTAGTCATCCCCACTTAAAATACTTTGGTTTATATTTTAGAGAGGTCTCAGAGCATATAGCCCCGATTGCTGCTGGACAACATTAACTCAAAAGTTGTCCTGTAGGAGCTCATCCAATGTACTGCAGTTACAGAAGAGTACTCCAGGCACAGGACCATGCTAGGACTAGTCTTCCCAAAACTAAAACTTCCCAAAACATACACTGTAGATGTGTGGTCCTTGGAGTTAATTGTTTCACTCTACAGACCCACTCCTATTGCAGTACATCGCTTAGTACTAGACACAGTCCTTGGCAGCTCTTAAACCAAGGTAATCGGTCCACATAATGCTCTCTTCCATTGCAAATGACTGTCTAAGAAAGGTTGCATCCTGTGTAACTCTAGTCATACAAGCAACTAAGCCTCTATTAGGTAACTTTGCATGGTACAGAAAGACATTCCCACAAAAAAACCACAACACTCTCCAATAAAAAAATGTATAGGTAAGGTCAACTAAGATCTTGGATTTTTTTTTTCTTTGCTTGGCGAACATAAACAGTTTTATTCATCAGCTTTTTTGTTTGTTTGTTTGTTTGTTTTTCCCTTAAACAAAAAAGAACATCTGGTAGGGCAGACAGGAATTTAAGCGCTCAGTATCATAGACCTAAGACAACTGTGTAACATTCACATCTATGGAATGAAAGCTGGATCACCAGTTCTAACAGTGAGTCTGCTTCTTAGCATTTTTAACCTGCGTGCAAAGAGTGATCAGACTATGAACTTTTATCCATCTGTTGGAAACATCTGATTGAACAGGTCTAAAAAAATGTATTTAGCGATTTTTGGGATAAGAGATATTTTGAACTTTACTGATAGTGGGTTCTTGACATCATCTTATGACAGAGGGAAATAATGGCAATATGTCGCTGCATTCTTCAACAGCAGAAAAGCCTGAACTCTGTAGATCAATAATTGGTTTTAATGTTATACTTTTGACCTACAGGACCAATAGGGAATTGGCCCTTTTTTTCCCCCCAGACTTATGCTCTTCATTCCTGACATTCAGATTTTCTTTATGATTCAAAGACCAAAAAGTTCACCATGAATGAGATAGCCTTTAATTGCCACGTCTCTTGGCTCCAAATTTTGCCATAATCAGTTATCAATTCATAAGTGTGACAGTTTGGAGATAATACTCTAGAACATATTTAAAGCAAAAGAGATTTATTCCATCTGAGTAACAAAAAGTTTCTCCTCCGAGAAGTGGTGTTCAAAGGCAAAAAATACCACACCACAAAGATACGATACAGTGAACTTCACAGGTTTATGATTGTGGTGGTGGTCAAATGAAATAGAGGCATAAATAACCCAAGCTTGAAAAGATAAGACATTTTAGAAAGCAGTCAAGTTTAACCATCATTGTAAATTGTGAATCCAAATAAATTTTGGAAAAGGCAGACTTCTGTAAGTAAGCTGCCTTCAATATTACTAAATGACCTTACCGAGCAACAGGCTTTATATTATGACAATGAGGTGGTTGTGAGCTTAGTATTGCAGGATGTGAAGAAGGAACTTTGTATTCATCATCACCATCTGTGTGATCCCTTGATTTATCAGACAGAGAATTTGCTGAGGGAAGAGAGCACCTATGGAGATGAGAAAAAGATCAGTTCTGTTTTAACTGTTACATAATTGTCCTTGGTATAGTACAGAAAACACTCTTCTTTAGCCTAAACACCCTTAATACATGCCTGCTACGTGTAGGTTAAAAAAAATGCCATGATAAACTAAAACTTACAAGGTTACTGGCTTTTTTGTCTCTGAGAATATACAGAGAATCAAGCAGCTCACCTTTTAAACATTAAACAGATACTTTAAGCAAGCATAACATAGCAGAGAATTGCAAAGAATTAGAGTCCTAAATATCCACTTACAAGGCTTAAGCTGTTTGCACTTAACAAGAGAACTAAAGAGAAGTTAATTCAGGGCAAATAGTATTTATCAGGGCTCAGTAAGGCAGAGAACTTTCAAACTTTCAGTCTTTTTCAAGCCACAGTATTATTGAAATCCCAGAATCTGTTTGTATTTTAAATTATTTTTACTTTAAACTGCAATTGTCCTTTTAGACAGCCACTTACATTACTTCTTGAAAGCAGTGGAAGTCCAGGAAAGAGGTGGACTTTACCGTCTCCATTTACAGGTAACAAGTTTTATCTGGAGAATACTGCTGGATGGGAGTTTTATTTTACAACAAAAACTAACTCCTACCACCTGGTTCTGTGTTATATGAGTGTAAACAAAACAATGGGCAAACATTTCACTTTAGTGAGCACTGGCTGGGGAAAGAGATTTTGTTAGATATTAAAAAATGCAACTTATCTTTTGGCCTTCATAAGGCATACCAAACTAGGCTAATTAACTAGAAATCAACATCATCATCTTTTATATATATAGCTCCTCCTCTGCTTATAGTGAATATGCTGATATACAAAATCAATAAATCAAGTCATCTGGAACACAAAATGTTACATTAAAGACTTAATTTAACTTCAGTTTGATCATACATGAAAACCATGAATAGGCATTTGATTCTTAAACTAGCTGAACACTAAGAAGCATGTAACTTCAAAAATCATCTGGATATTATGTTATGCAGTAAATAGTACCTTCATTCTTTACCTCAAAAAGGGTCAACAGATGGAGGACTTCAAATAAAGATGTTTGATGCATTCATGGCCATTTTGATTTGTGGCTTGAAAGCATGGTTAATGGCTCCTGAGCTGAACTACATGCCACATTACAAGACACATCGACTTAATCATTTAGGGAAGTTCTTAAGAATCATAGGAAACATGAGAAGGAAGTGGACATAATTTCTCTTCTGATGGTTTAATTAGTTTTATTTTATCATAAAGGCAAGAGATGAAACAACAGGCTAAGCCCATCTTATTTTTTTCCAACACAAGCAGCATCTGACACACACACAGCACACTTCACAAAGGAAGAATATATGCCCTGCACGATTTCTTTTAGGTGATGCCACATGGCTCCACAACATCCAGGTACTCTGTGAACAAAAATGAAAAGCTAACTGTCATGACTACCAGACAGTCACTAAATAAACGAATAAGGGAGAAAGAAAAGAACAGAGGAAAGACGGGGGTAGGTGTGCTGCTTTTGTTTGAATATATTCAAAGCCTAGAGGTCCTGAGCTACTTCTAACCTGTCAGACACTCTTTCCTTCAGTTAGTAACACACTCTTAAATTCATAAGCAAACTCATGAAGGATGAGAACCCAACTTCTTTTGCAAATACATTCCAGCTAAAGGAATGAAAGGGTGAAGGGTGAAAGAAGGTTGATGACACTAAACTGCAAAGTCTATATTGCAGTTTTCTACCACCTTCTGTAGAGGGAGCAAAAGGTCTTTTGTAAATACAACAATGCAGTGTGAAATGCTTTCTCCATCTTTGATTTCCTAGTTGAACAGTCAATTTGTGTCACTGCTGTATGGCCATTTAAAGCAAGGAGAAATGTAATAGGGCAAGGAGAATTCTGTAGTATTCTCAGGTAACAGTTCAAAGGCCAACAAAAAATAACTTCTCTCATTTCTCGGACATGCAATCATTCTTACATGGCTATCCAGAACATTCTGCAGATGTTATACATGTAAAGTACACGTCTGTGCTTTTTGTTTGTTTTTTTAAATAATCACAAATTGAATTGATGGCTTCTGCAGATTTCAATATTTGTATCCAGAAATATCCAACGCCAACTGATATGGAAGCCAGACTGGTGGTAGTGTTTGAAGCCCACTTCAAAGGTTACAACTGGGAAACAAACAAACAAAAACCTCTCTGAAGGCTCTATATGAAATCAGGTTTAGGAGAGATTTTGATTCCTGTGAATTAATTTTTTAAGGAAATCTACAGAGAGGCTGACCATCACCTGAAGTAAGTACAGTATTATAGCTGTACTTAGACAGTATAGCTAGTCTTATCAGCTTCCTTACAAAAACACTTCTTCGATGGGAAAGTGGGAAGAATCATTTACTGACAATTAGGATACCCGAGGAGTACCAAAAAAAAATTTTTTCCCCTCTTCACCTAGTTCATGCCCCTGATTTTTTTCTTATTTATTTAGTAGACACAAGAACCTAACATATGTTTAGCAAAGCAATGCCTTTGTTCCACAGGATACTAGTATATTTATGATAAAATCAATTTCCAACATCACTGCACTGATGAGAAATCATTACTGGTTGGGAGTTATTAGAGACACATGTTCTGCAACTCCTGCTTCTGAGTACAGTGTAGCCTTAGACAAGCCCTTCACACTAGTAAAGTCTCTCTTTTGCTGTCTTTAAAGTAAGGAAAATATTTGCTGGGTTGTATATATTATGTGTTTAATATTTGAAAGGTGCTTTTGATTTGTAAAGTAGCAAAAAGTTTAAGAGTACTAACACAACTAATATACTCTCCACTAGAGTCCTAAAATTGTCTTATACTTGCATTGTGTTTTATGAACTTTTCACAATTCAGTTTAAAAAAAATGTATTGCTCTTCCAATTTACAATCTAGTTGTAATACTTGACTCCAAACCTCTTTGCATTGTTTTATTAGTATATCCCATTTTCTCCATCATTACTGAAATTTCTTCAAGATCAAATTGTTTTGTTAAATCTCTGTTGTTCTACTGTAAGATTACTACTCTACACAAAACCATCTAATAAGCAGGCAAATCTGTTTATGAACAGATTTCATAATCTGGTGAAGTTTTCTATAATTACACTTCAAAAAACTTTATTACTTTTATGTGTTTAGAAGGTTTGTGTACCTTCACACTGACCAGCACACTGTATTGCAATATTTTCTAGTTCCCTTCCCCTACTCCTTAAGTGGAAATATTTTTAAATTGAAAGTCAGAATTGCATTCTGATAAGCAGTGACTTTGTATTTTCTGGTTTGTCGAACAGAAGGCTAGATGTCAATCTCTCTTATCCTACTGAGCACCAAAGGCAAAACAGGAAAAGACATGTGAAGCCATTTTTGTCAAATCACTTCAAGTCCAGCTCAGCTGTAATCTAGCAGAGCTTCAGGGAAACCAACAACATACTCATTTACAAGTATTTCAGGGAAAGATTCCCCTTCCTTCATTTACTGGTAAACCTACTCACAGAGCTTAGACACAATGAACTTGCAGTCCCTGTATTTCAGTCTGGATCAGACTGTACTTTTGAAAGGAATCTCTTTAATCTCCCCACTCACCATACTTTGATTTGCACTGAGGAGTGCACAAATTGAACACCTTTCAAATTAAACAAAAAGACAAGACACATTCCAAGCACGCCCCTTGTATATTCCGATTGCTGAAGGCTGTTCAAATTCACAGGACAAGACTGTAGCTAGACGAACTACTGACCCATAACACGTACAGTACAGACATCAGGTCCTTGCTATCAATTCATCTCGTACAGACCCTCCCCTATACACAATATTAGTTGATAGTGTACACAAAAGCTTTAATCTTGCAAGGCCTCAAGCTAACTGTTTTTCAACAAAAGAGATGTTAAGTTACATGGATCACATGAGCAAATCAACAACACCTTCTCCACAAGAACTACCCTTGTGTGTGCTTTACCCTTAAAACCAAAGTGTTTATTAAAGCAGTTTGCCCTCATTCACAGAGTACACAATTTCTCACAGTGTGAGCCAACACACAAGGAGAATTATTTGAGAATGCATGCTGCAACCAAACTCACTGACTTATCAAGCTTAACACACAGCGTGTCCTGCAGAGCATCCTCTCTCGAGTACCTGGAACCCTTTTGTCGGCACTGCTCCTTCTACAAGCCCCTGGAGAAGCACCGCAGCAAAGACCAATTTCAAGGAAGCCACGACTGCCAACCCCACTTTCCTTAATGGAACAATGACTTCACCTTCAAAGTTTGCTAGCAAGGATAAAAGGGATAGCAGGGGGAGAAATACTTTTCTATGCACTTTTCCTCAACCAGCTCAAATCAACTAGATACTCCTAACATAAATATAGGATACAACAGGTACATGGAATTGAATGTCCCATTACATACTCAGAAATAGAGGCTCTCAGGTAAAATACCGCTGCAGTATAAAGCACTTTTGAAACAAGGAGACCAATTTAAACTGATGAAGAAAAATGGGACCTACTGGGAATAAAACAAACATTGTTTGCCTTGAAAACTTCTAAGTTTGGGGGAAGAACTGTTCTGTAACATTGATGTTACAGTTTTACTTTTTATTTTTTGAGAATAAAACAGCAATTTGATCAAAATTGCTAAAAAACAATTTATCTGACATAATTAAAGCAATCTGATAAAAAATAACTTCACATGTAAGCACAGCATCTGAGTGGAAAATAAAAATCAAATGCTTAGTTAACATGAGCCCAGCATTTCACTACTAATGTATAAGAAATAATAACCAATTTAGTAAAATGAAAATAAATCAGCACTGTTTCCAGAAAAAGACACAAGTGATTTTATCTTAATGTAATTTGTTTTTTAAAAGTCATATTTGCAATCTCATATTTATTCAGAAAAAAATTATCAAATAAGTAAGTACGGATGTCTTAGAGCTTCAACTGAGGATCATTTTACCTCATTATTATTTACACTATGGCATTTCATACCTGTTCAACGTACCCTTTGGTTAAACCTTTGAAATTACAGACTGACTTATGAAAATAACTAGAAAAAATAGAATGCCTTTGAGCTGTATGAAACAAACTAGCTCTCAAGCCACAATTCTGCAGAGATTAGAAAGCAGGAAAAAAAATGAGAAACTTGCACCAGATTGATTGCAGTAGCACAATTATGGAAAATAAGAGTATTTTGGACCAAATAAAGTTCAACATATTTATGAAGGCTTGATGCAGTCAATTTTATAGGAGGAAAAAGACTCCGTAAAAATATCCTGTCTACCATTTCACATTAAATAATGCTAAATATTACCCAGGTTTCTTTTTGAAAGCATTTTACTGTAGTTGGTGGAAATATTAAACTCATTAAATTTGCTATTTTTGAAGAAAGATTGCTTTTTTATTATTTTTCTGCCTATATTTTACTACTTATACATTAACAGAGGTATTTTCTAATGTTAACAAAAACTTAATTTGAAATCAATTTAGAATGGGCATATTAGTGTTTCAAGAAGCAACACACAACGTTCACTTTTTTATTTTAACAGACATTAAATGTGACAGTTTAGTAGTTGTTAATTAGATATTTTGAACTTCCTACCCCTAAGATATATTTTGATACTTTTTTACATTTTAAAAATCAAAATTTGAAATGTGCCTTTTTTTTTTTTTTAAAGGTACACATAAAAACATAAAACAGAAATGGAAGTGAACTTCTTCCTGAAAAAATGCATGAAGCTTTATTTTAGTAACTGAACATTTTCTTTCTGCTGGCATATGTCAGTTTTCTATTCAGAAGACTTCAGTTAGGGAACTTATTTCTTTTATTAAGTTAAATTTTATTTTCGGATTGGCTTGTGATATATCACTGTTGTAATACATTGTGGAAATTCCAATGAACACTGCATGACACTTTACTTTGATTCGAGGCTACATTTGTAAAAAAAAAAATAGGATAAAAAATGAGATTTTCATGAAACAATGTTTTCTTATTTTAACACTACAAAAATAAAAATCTTCCCCTCTTCAGAACTGAGCAATTTCCTTTGGAATATTAAAGTATATACAGTGTCCATCAGAGTCATTGCTTTCTTTTTCTGACCATCAGGGTATAGAACGTCCCAGGAGCTACATGTATCATGGAAGATGCAGTCAGTCCACGGAGATAAATCTATACAGGGGATTGATTACATGAGATATCCATACTCCTGTGATACTCTACAGCAATCAGGTTACATTTCAACATTCAACTATCAAAAATATTTGTTCTAATTTGCTTCTGAATGGAAAGCAAACATGTAGAACTTCAATTCAGCAACTGTTTTCCCAAGCATATGATTCTGAATAAAAAAGCCAAAGCTTCATCTTTATTCTAAAGCTCAGGAAGAGAAAAATCAGCATATTAGTGGAATGCTGAAATATATTTGTCTTTAATGCTACCTCTACCTGAACAATAATGGAATGGGTGCTAAAGATGTGGCAAAATTAAATTCCAGTGAGAAAATTCTCAGTATTAGTAGGTACTGACTGCACAGTCATTTTAACTTAGCAGCAAGCATCACATGGAGTACACTGAAAAGAAACTGTAGGATATCATCATCTGTTGTGGTTTGTATACTCTTATTTCCTTACAAAAATACATTCAACATATGATTTTCTAGCACTTCCAAGTTTTTTTTCTTTTTTTCTCAAAATTTCTGTTGAAAATCTTGTGTGATTTGGAGTCCAAAGAGAATTGCTATGCACGGCAACATCTGATAAACTGTAGTATTACTGGAAGACTAAGAGTAGTCTGCAACTTGAAATGACAAGATTTCCTAAACCACATTCTGGAGTTCAGGCAGATAGACTCCATTTAAAATGGATATAAGGTTATTTTGTGTGTTTTTAACCACCACAAAGAAAAGATACTGGCATGAAAAAAGCCTCCATGTGTAGAAAGTCCAGAAAGCACGACTACATTAGAGATAGAATGCATACACGCACACATATATCATGGTCTTTAGCCACAGCACTTTTCCTAGAATCTCTCATCTGTGATAAATAGCTCTTACCCTACTTCTTCAATAGTAGTAGAAACAAAAATGGACAGGGCCTGCTCCCACTGCCAAATTCCTATGAGAAAGATCTGCCACAAGTAATTCTTTTGATATAAAATGTCATATGTTAAATTAACATGAGAACTGCTCCTACTTAATCAATAAAATTTACATTTCCTTTGTAAAAACACTTAAAAGTGTCATGGAAAATGTAACAAGTGTTCAACATTAGTTCATTTTCTTTCTTTTTTTCTGTTTTCGTTTTAGCACCAGAGAATCAGTGTTATTGTCTAACATTAATTAACATATTTCTTTTACAGATAAAGTTAACTTACTTTATACTAGGGATGGTGGAAGCAGCTGGAAGAGGAGGTGAAAGCCGTGGAGGGACATCATATTCTTCATTTATCAGATGACCATTTGAAAATACCTAAAAATCACGTAAATGTTACAATGGGTCTTCTCCTCCCGTTTATCACCACAGATGTTCCTAAACTAGATATTACAAATAGACTTTTCAAAGGCTATGCATAAAGGCTTTCCTAGAAGTTCACACAACAGAGCTGTACTCTGAAGTGACTCTTTTCATACCTGTTTCAGATCACTCTCTTTAGGAGTTGTAGAACATACTAAAGTTTTAAACTTCGCCAAAACAGGAAGTTTCATGTCCCAGTTAGTAGATGGACTACTCAGTTACAGCTGAATCACTTAGGGGAAAATTAAGATTTCAAGATTGCAACTTTTGAAACTTTTGAAAGTGAGAGAGATGAAGTACAGAGGGAAAACAACAGGTACAGCATGATAAGCATAGTTTTTTAAAACTCCGTAGTGCAGTACCTGTCAGAATTCACCCCGTACCTGCATGATTGTCTTCCTGATTCTTGGCTTTAACTAATAGTAAATAGCTTATATTATGATAAATGAATAAGGGATGAGAAGTCATGAAATGTTACCCTTGTGAATGTGCATACAGCCTCAAATGGTAATTCAGAGTTGTCAGTTTTTCCATGTAACCAAGTCGCTTCGGCTTATTACCTGAAGACGACTTTTAAACAGCATTTGGTTAAAGAAATACCTATGTAAGTTCTCAGCAGTACAATAGCACTTCCACACTTAGTGGTTATTCTGATTTGAGAAGCATTCATTCTATCACAACTCAAATGCTATACGGCTCTATTAAGGTATAAACCCAGTATCCTTTTAAAAGCAGATAAAAAACTATAGCATTTTAAACAACAGTCTATCTCTAAATAAAATTTTGGTCTTTTGCCTTAATTCTGAAAAAAAGAACATTCTAATTATATATGCTACCATAAAATTCTTAAGCACCTTTCATCACATACATCAATGGCCTTTACCAATACTAACTGAATTTCAGTAGCATGCTTTCAAAATGACCACAATATCTATTTAAAAAAATGAGATAAAGTTAAATAGCTTGTGACCTTGGGAAAAAAAAGCAAACAGAGAAAAACTGATTTCTATCTGCTGTGATCAGAACTTCAAATCCAACCTACTTAGCACAAACTATATAGTCTATAGTCTATAGACTGCAGTAAGTAAAAAAAGAGCAGCAAAAAAAAAGAGTTAATAACCTGCACTATGAATAAATTACTGAGCTGCTTTGATAAAACCGATTAGAGCAGAACCATGAATTTTTTCTTAGGCCACCACCATTTGGTTTCTTTTCAACTCCAGGCTTCCCCAACACTAAAAAGTTTTGCAAGCTATCTGAAACTGACTAATACTAGGACTACCCCTCCACACTCTTCTCTCCAAGATATCTTCAATCAATGAATGGAAACAATCCTCATTTTGTCGTTGTTTTGTTTTTTGAAAGAATAAACACCATAGTTACAGACATACACACTATTCAGTGCAGCTAAGGACAGGCAGTCATACTTCTTAGATGACAAGCAGATGCCTCCTAGCCAAACAAAGTTAGAGAATCAGTGGAAAGATTGCAAGTGACAACTCCAAACACCCTCAGCACTGAAAATGGATTATTGGATGTTGCACTGGACATTTGTCCAAGAGAAATCAAAAACTGACACAGAGAAATTACAGCAGCATTCAACTCGAGCAGTTGGAGCTCTGACTTAAGTCCAAAGAAAGAAGAATCCAGTTAATGATATGTGCATTACTGTAAATAACTGAAAAATAAAAAGGTAGCCACAACGCCAATTATCCTGAATAAGGTTTAAAGTACTGATAATAATACCAAATCAAACAATGCAATACGGGAGTTGTGCCACTGCACATTTTTAAGGATGCTGCCCATATTGCCAGTTGTAAAGAGAAAATAAATGGTTCTACATTTAGCTTGGCTTTGGATGTATTTGTTTCTTCTTTTTTATGATCAAGGCAGGTTAGATCATTTCCATTACTGAACATCATCGCAAAAATAATGCTCTTTTGAAAATAATGTTTTACTGGTGAACAAGACCACCTTGCCATTAACATATTAAGCTTATGTTAATGCATACAGTATAGCCGACAATTTAAGTATATTTATATATATCATGTGTACATACTATATATCTTACAGATTGAAGGGGTTACCAAGTCCTTATCTCACCTATCATAGAAGTAATCAGAACATCTATTTCCCATCATCACATATATAAATCATTTTGGTATAAAACACTTTCAAAGTATACCTGAGATGCTGCATAACTGAAGTTAGATTATGCACCAACTGTATGAATCCTTTGCTAAAAGAATATAGCAAATCTAGAATTCTGTCTTCAAGCCATTTTTAGAATGTTCTATGTCAAAACTGAATTCCAACTTAGACCCTCGTACTGTTGCTTTGCAAATTGCATTACAAGCCGTTTATTTATGGCCCACTTATTATTTACAAGCAACAAGAAATATTTAGAAACAGCACACGATCACTGACCAATATAAAGTAGTATTGTAGACAATGCAAAACAATACTGCAGTAGGGTATCATATTAGGCTTCAACACATTCAGCTTATTTCATACCTTGGCACCTTCCACAGGCAGCTCGTGACGTCTGTGTTTCCTCATAAATCCTGGCTCAGAAGTTACGCGGTTGTGCCTTCCATTTATGTTGGAAACTGCAGTCAGTCCTGGTTTGGGAGAAGCATCACTCCCTATTCGACATCCTACTAACTGACTTGTCCCAAACACATCTCTGGGACACCAGCCTTCAAGGGGCATTGGCTGGTCTCTGGAAGGCACACTTTCCGGATGATGCAGGTGTCTGCTTATTCTGTTGTCTGGTGGAATTGGAGGGGGTCGTTCTGGTGGAGGTGGTGGAGGATCACGCAAGGGAGGTGGTGGTGCTGGCAAAGGTTTGTCTTGTTTCCTCACCATACAAGGAGAAGACTAAACAGAACCAGAATTAACAAAAAAAAAAAAGTTACATATCGGCATTCATGCTCCTTTCATTATCAAATACAGTTTTAGCATTCCTAACTGAGATATTTTCAATGCATCAGAAGAGAACTTGCCAGTAGGTTAAATGTTAGTCTTGTCTTTTCACTATGCGGACTACCTGGTCTCTCTTCGGAAAGCATAATGCCATTTCTACTGTTGCATGAATAACCCAAGGAAGGAGCAGGAGGAGAGAAAAGACAATTGGCTCAGGCAGATTTTTATATGGCTGATAGCATTTTTCCAGAATCCTTTGCTCTGGTTTCCATAATGGTTCCTTTGAATCACTTTTCAAGCTGCTGAAATGGATTCTAAGGAATGCTAGGAAAAACAGACCTGATGCAGGAAAAAAGGGGGGGGGGGATCACATCCAAAGGCAAATGACTTAGCGACATGGGATGAGCACAAAAAAAGCAATGATGAGGACACAAGTGGAAGGAGAAAATAAATATTTTGGTTTCATTGATATATCAAGGGATGACTCCACTCTTTACATGATGCGCGTTGTTTGACGCCAATTTGAACCACAGTTCAATTCTTCAAGTAACATATTTATAATGTATTTATGTTTGCAATTATTTCATCTGCAAACAACTTTTGCCAGAGAAAAAGTGATTTCCGTTCTCAGAATTGAACTGTCATAAATGCTAAAATGTTCTTCAAACTTAAGTGTAGGATACTTAAAAGCTGAAAACTAAGTTATCAGAAAGAAAATGTATAAAGAACTGTATAGTTTATAAAAGCAGAAATAAAAAATAAAATAAACAAACAAACAAAAAAATATTCTCATTAGGAGTGAATTACTAAAAGCATTTTATGAAATTATGTTTGAGACAGGTTTTTCTAGGTGTTCAGGAAATGTTTTCCTCCTACCAGCAGTCACAACAATAAATACAAGATTATTTCTCACGGATGGTGTAATTTTCATGGACTCTGCATAATATTACCAGTTTAAGAGAGTGAGGACACAAAAATTTTTACAGGAAGAATATTATTTGGTCTCACTTCCCTTGAGAGCTGCCCATCACTATTTTTTGGGCAGCACCTCAATGTTCCTTATATTAAAATTAGGTATTCTACCTGCAGGTCTATTAACATAAATAGGACAGTATATTAAATAAGTATTTAATTAAGCTGCTAATTAATTTTCATTGTTAAGGAAGCAAGAAAACAGTTGGGTCCAAATTTTTTGTTGTAGATGTCTTCTATTACAGAAAAAGGAAAGTTTTTTGCCTGAAGTAGTATTTTTGGTAGAACAAATTGTCCGTTTGTTTTGAAATATGCACTTGCAATTCTTTGTTGTCCTCCATCTTGTTCCCCTTGCACTCCAAAAATATTATATATTTATAACATTTAAATATGCAAAGGAAAATTTTAAGGGAAAAAAAACAGTAGTTTTGAAACAATTTCACTGAAAAACTTACAGCAATATTACTGGTATTTCTGATTTTCTTTTTGTTTGTTTATTCAAATCCACAAACTTTGTGCAAATCGTCTACTGTAAAATACATTTTAATGGATGTGCCAGACATCCAGCTTATTTTCTCAATGTGCTATAATTTCCCTTGTATAAAATAAAAAAGTGATTAAAGAAGTGTGATAAAGAAACTATTCTAACTTCTATTTTCTCTTCTAAATTATAAGCCATCAGAACTTTGAAAAGTTGATTTTCAACATTGAGGTAAAAACCTGAAAAAACAAACATGGTACTTCAAAGTGGATATATATTATGAGCACACAGATTTCAGCTCATGTTTTAAACTTGAATTTGAATTCACCATCTAAAATCAAAATTTTAGACCTAATATAATCTAATTCCCTATCTATATACAGCAATTACAACAAATGATCTACTCATAACAGAAAGAAACAAATATAGCTGTTTTCTTTCATGCTTACCCCCTCAAAAAATCACTCTTTAGTATCATTAGTTTCACAAAACACAGCATACAATTTATTAACTATAGAATCTTTAATATTTCCCCTAAAACACGGTTCACAATATATGCCACAAAGTTTTGAAAGCAGGGTATCTGTACGTATTTTTCTTGTTGGGGGTACTTTGGAAGTGATTAAGTCATTATCAGAGCATAACATGTGATTTTAATGATATAACGACTTTTAAATCTACTTTCAGGAAATTTTTATTTCTATTTATTTTTATGAATCAGGGTTTATTACAGAACTGATCCATTACAGCAGTGTCAAACTGACGTCAATGTCAGAGCATAACCAAGTGCAATAAAACCATCAGATTAACAGGTCACATCTGACCAACACATGTAGCAGTAATAATCTGACTGTGTAAGGTATTATGCAAAGAGACAGGTATTTCCAAAGTCAATCGAAGGAGCTAAGAGTCTTTAGGTGACTTAATCAATGTGGATCTAATCTAAAGCTTTTCTAAGCTATGGGGAATTAAAAGTCTATTGGACAAATTCCTGCAAAAGAATACATACAGAAAATTTCCTAATAGTCAGTATTCCAAAACAAGCAAGCTCACCTTTAAAACAATCATACAGAATTTCTCAATACTCATAAATACAGAAATAATGGTCAATAAGACTTACTTTTGGTGACCCAGTTGGGCTGGCACATGGTGACCGTGCTACTCCCTTCTGAATGAGATCCAGACGAGGAGGTACAGGTGGAAGACTAAGATGTGGGATTTGCAGGGGGTCTGGAAGTGGTTTTCTTCTTTGTGCAAGAGGGGAAGATCCCGGGGAAGTCACTGGTGAATTCTGCCTCTCATTGCACTTCAAGACAGGACAAAGAAAAATTAGAATTTATCTGATGATCAAATATACAACTTTCATTCCATGACTTGACATTTGATATCTGAAAAGTATTTACTAAGAGTAATTTAACATAATGGACACCCTCACTACTATTAGTTAATAGCAGCATAGGTACTCAGCTCTTGATAACTGAAACAAGTCTAAAAGTCATTCTAACTCAAAACCACATTAACTTGTGATTAAAATTCCAATCATTGCCCCACAAAAAGAAACAATCACAAATATAAAGAGAGATTTTATGGCAGTACTGTTACTCTTGATAACCTTTTCATTAATACAGAGTACTTCATTATCAAAATTCTATGTGTGACTTTTTAAAGCTAGGTGCCCATGATATTGTCTGCTAACTGCAAGGCATATTCACATTATACCTTCACAGAAAAAGGAATGCATGTTTTCTGAAAACTCAGGAAAAAAAAAGCAAAATCATCAGCAAGCCAGTAGATGAAGCAGTTATTTCCTTCCTCATTTATTTGCTGACTTAGAAAAATCATTTTAGGACACTTCAGCTTACCATTTTAACAAATACTAAGCTAATGATACACAGACAATATCTTCCTCAAGTGACAAATCATGATTTTTTTCTTGACTTTTTTTCAAATTCATATGCACAGTAGAAGTTGAGTAGTGTTAAGTTACATTTTTTAACTATTTAAAAATAAGAAAGTATGCTACAAAACAATGAGAACCAAAGATTTCAACCCCTCACTCTAGGCTCCACCCATTTTTGCAACCAGTTTTGTAACTGCTCATCTGGGTGAGTTCTAACACACAGTTTATTTTTTTGCATAAATAAGTTAAAGGCACATCTGTGAACCCCCTTGCAATTGTATCAGTGTACTGTAAGTAAACCTGGATGTTTATGATGTCCTGCATTTTCCCTGACAGGGTAGCTGGAAGACATTCACAGCAGGCATCGGACTCCGGTCATTTGTGCACTGAGGCATCCTGGTATTATCACTATGTATCTGGCTTATAGAGGCTTTAAGAAGACGTTCTTAAAGAAAGCACATAAAATTGCTCACAAAAATGCACCCATCTCTAAGCTAAATCACTCTGATCAAAACTTTTCCCTTCTGACCATAAGCTTCTTATCACCAACACTGTACAACCCATACTGATGATGGGGACGGGACTAGGCAGTTCTTGAACAAGGCAAAAAAGTCATCATTATCTTTCTTTACATATACTGACTATATTAAAGAATCTGACAACTTCATAAATTCGAAAGCAGATCCAGGAAAAGTATCTAGTATCCTAACTCCTTACTCAACACTCTGTGTACTACATCTTGGTGCAATATGCTATTCTAAACAAAATTGGGATTACTGCCAGATTTCCATCAGAAATAGAAGCCACCACGGTATTACTGGATAACATGGTGAGAAAAAAAATGAGAGGGAGGAGTGAAGAGATGTTGAAGAGCTAGGAGTCTGAGGTTCAATTCCATTGCTAGAACGATTTTTTGGTGACACTACAGTCTTATTATTTGGTCTAAAGGTATAAGGTCAGTGTTGCAACTAAACATTCAATTTCAAAAGACAGACCAATTTAAAATTCATGCTCTTCATGGCTACCAGAAGCTTCCAAGCTTCTCTTCGGTGAAGAAGTAGTCACAATGTTCATATTAAATGCTTGAATAAAGCATTTAATTTGTCTTTGTTTCCTTTACTTGGTGAATGTCCCTGACCTTGACTGGAAGGCCATGAGGGTAAACACATGACTGACGGCGAGGTGCTCAGCCTCACTGAACACTGTGAAAAGGGAACTAGTTGAATAACTAAGCTAGATACATGTCCCACAAGCATGCCTGAGCAACCAGAATTATAAATTGACTATAAACTGAATGTCAATTCATTTTCCTTAACAGAAAGCATCCATCAGTTAAATAGCACAATAAACACCGTGTCGCTGAATAGCATTAGTTCTCAAAGTTCAGTTACACCTCCACCAAGCATTCCTAAAAGCCAAGAGCCATGTAATATAACATATTCAATCCTTTAGCTTCAGCATCAGACAGAACATGAATTTATTTCCCAAATCATTTGAAATGGAACCAAAAAAGCAGGTCTCACGTCTCCAAAAAAATACAATTATTTAACGTAAAAGGAAGTGCTGTAGCGAGTCTCTACATTTATGGTGTTGCATAACATATTGCGCCTCAGACAGCTGGGAATTGCTGCAGAAGAACTAAAACAATCTTAAATGTAATAGGAGTTGGAAACAAAGAATAAGTAAACAGTAAATACTGAAAACAGAGCACTGGACTGGTAAAATTTGTTTGGAATTTCAGGCGTTCAAATTGTTGTGTGATCACATTAACTAACGTGACTTCCGATGAGAGCAACCTAACAAAGTCTCAGCTCTCACACTAGTTACGTGAACCCACAACTAAAAGAACAAAATTTTACTGATAGCATTTTAAGAATATCCACCACTGTTTCTCTACTACAACCTTCTCTTACACAGTTCTGCTCTAAGGAATCAACGGAGAAAATGATACACACTTCCCTCAAAGAGCCAGCCCAGCCTGCCAGTCTCACGTGTTTTTGCAATAACAACAGTGCAGCTCCAGCAGAAACAGAAACACATTTAAAACCTGCTAGGGGCTGATGTTCTTCTGAGATTTATGGAAAAAAGTAGCTGAATGACACACTTAATATGTAATGGCAAATTAGAAAAACTAGAGCGATATGCAAATTCATTTAAAATTCAAAATTGTTAAAAGTTGTCATGTTTTCAACTCTGTTGAAACAGGAGATTCATCTATGTGATAAACTTTCTGTTCCATATTTATTTGGTATTTAGTTACTTCTACCCACTGTATTTCACAAATGGTAAATCACAATTGCCAAAATGAAAAGGAAGTTTTTCAAAGCATTAACTGTGCGAAAGGCCTTCATTTTAAGCTTACATCAATTCCTTGTTTCAGAGGAGCAAAATAATCTTTAAGTCCTATGAACTACCACTGCCTACTGATGCAAGGGAACTGATGTCGGCCAACAAGTTAATAACTTATGAGTTACATGAAGAAAAAAGAAAGAAAACAGCTGATAAAAATAACAGCTACTCTGCCCTACAAGGAAGCTTAATCCATGTAACTGCTTGGGTGCTGAAGTAGGAGAGAATGTTTTGCTGGGAGAAACTAAAAATTATGTTTCCTTGTTTAGATCTATGCTTACTAACAATAAATCAAACAAATAATATCCCCCAGCAACAAACAGATCTTTGTCAGCGTTCAGCATCAGATTTCCTTCATACTCCCATTATAAAACAAAACATATTTTTATGTCCTCCACCCAACCTGCCTAGCTGCATCGCTGTTTGATGTTCATTGACAGCTTGGCCAAGAAGACGGCTGCGTTTCATGTGGATGCTGGGGCATCAATAGAGGTATATAATAACTACATCTTTTAGCACAGAATGCAACCTCTCCCAACAACAAAACCAAATAAAAACAACCACAACAAAAACACTCCCTAAGCAGAAAATATTTAAATTAGTTTGTCACCTATTGGAGATTTCTGTGCATTTTCTTTTCAGTGGAAATAAAGGAGCAATGAAAGTAGCACAGTGAGAAAAAGATAAGCAAGCAATTAAGACACAAACTAATACAAATGAACTGGCAGTGACAGAAGACAGAAATTCAGCATACAAAGGAGCTCTGCTGCAACACAGACCTGTGCAATAAAGATGTAATTAAGGAAAAGAACACAGACTCCTTTCTAAGGACATGGATTTCATCTGGTAGGCATGACTGCTGCCAAGGGACAAGCAGCTGTGACTTACTTCACTATTGGGCTGCAGAATGGTGCACAGTTGCATCATTCAATCAGATGCATCTATTACTGGGAAATACTGGTATCAGTTTGCCCCCAGTGGTTATGAATTTAAGCCTCTTCTGACATTGATTACAATTTCTAGTGAAGCTTTGTCTAATGGAATTATTAACAGTCGGGCTAATGAATCTAGAGCTTTAGTTTCAAACATCTTTCTGCCAGACAGGCACATGCTCAAAGTACGCTCAATACAACCCTACCAAGTGCCTGACTCAGGAATATTATCCTGATTGCTAGTGTGCTGCTGGAACTAACTCACTAATTTACAGATTGCATAATGAGACATCTGAGAAGGTCCAATCAGTCGTATACCAAAAATGGACTTTTCATTTTTCACATTGTCCCCTAAAGCTTCTTCATTTATAATCGGATGAGAGTAACTCACATTTCTGTTACTTCTCATTAGGACATGTTGTTACCTAGGTAGATCAGTATAATCGGGATTTGAACATTTGTACAAGGATATAAAGTTACATTACTTAGCACTGATGGCTGTAAACAAGTTTTACATAGATAGGCTTGTTCTTTATTTGATCTCTCCTCCTGTGCTGACCCAACAAAATGCATGCAAAGCAGGGAGATGGAGTTAAAGCTGTGAGAAGTCAGCACCACACTGACTGCCCAAGGGAATTGGTAAGAAATATTTTAATGAAGGGAGGCATGCTGCTCCTCAGCATTTATTCCTCTTTCAAATACTATGAAGTAAGCAGATAAGGACTGTCTTGTTGCATGGTATGAGTTCACTAAGTTTCTATAAACCATTCAGGCTGGGCGTTATGAAAAGGTTCTTCACTAAGAGGGTGGTCGGGCACTGGGACTGGCTGCCCAGGACAGTGGTCATGGCACCGAGCTTGATGGAATTCAAGAAGCATTTGAACAACCACCTCAGACACATGGTCTGATTTTCGGGTGTTTTTTTGGGGGACCCAGGAGTTGGACTCAATGATCCTTGGGGTTCCCTTCCAACTTGGGATATTTCATGATTCTATGAATTCACATGTATGTATAGGTTAAGAGCATGCAGCTGAAGGGAAAGCCTGGATACATATTTGAAGTCTTTTTTTTTTTTTTAAAAAAAAAAGTCAAACCATTATTATTTAATACGTGCCCTTTTTTTTTTCTCAGAACAATCATTACCACAGAAGTTACCTTAGTAATATGGGAAATGGGGGGGGGGGGGGGGGGGGGGGGGGAAGGGTCAAAACAGTCTTTTCCCATATTTTGAGAGCCAAGCTCTTTTGACATGATTTGTTAAGTCCGAACTTCTTACTCTGTAAGAAGCCTAGTAATGACAAACAGTGGTTTTCTGCTTTGACAACTTCTTATAATGATTTTTAAGTAATGGTCTGAATCAAAGTCAATTTTTGGGACACTCAGACAGCTAGGAAATTAATTTCAGGGAAGCTGCCAACTTCCCAGACAAGGTAACTTCAACTAGTTTTAGAAGAAATTGCTCTTACTGAATGTTAATTCACCTTAAGCTGTTGAAAACCTCAGTCTCCTATACTGCTAGGGCGTTCCTGTTTGTTTTCATGTAGTATCAATATGTTATTCGGATCAAATAATTATCACTTATAAATTCAAAATTATTATCTCTTAACAAGGAATTCTACACTATGCATTTTCCTTGTTTTCTTTCTTTCCAAAGAAGCGTATAAAGTCAGGTCTTGTACAAGGTAAAGTGACAAATAATTAATGCTTAATTTATCTGGACAATTGAATATTACAGAGTATGGAATAATAAAAATAGTCTGACATTCAAATGCCCTCTTTAAAATTAGAAACACCGTTTTTAAACATTTATCTGAACCTGTAATCTGCACATTTTTGATGTGTGTTTCCTAACACGTGAGGCTAGCAAAGCTTTGTTAGGAAAAATGGTACAGAACTGAGAAAAAGAACACTTCGAGCAATAACTGCATTAGCTAATCTGATACCATAGTGCTGGAAATTTCTCACTGATGAGACAATTAGCAGAGGTTTTGGCACCACTCTTTGTTTTTGTTTCATAACGAATTACCTGAAGACAATTTGGAAATTAAAAAAATAAGCTGCTTGATGAGGCAGATAAACAGACTAATTGCAGTGGATTTCCTTGAAGCCTCTGATACAGCTGATCTGCTGCTGTGTACACCTAGCAAGAATGATTCATTTTTCTTAAAGTAGATACATTTACTCTTTCCATTAAAGAATAGATATGTAGCTTTGTGATTATTTTTTTCCTTAAAGCAGTTTCAAGTCTGAGGTCCCCCAGGGATTTAATTCAGGCACCCCTTTTTGTTTATGAGTATGCTTCAGAGATACAGTGATAAAGTGCACAGCTGGTAGTTTTGTGATATCTGACTTATATCCATAATTCATAGAGGTACAGCAGGTGATAAAGTTATAATCTTCTTTACACATTAATGACAATTTCAAAAAGTAGGTTTTTTTTTTTTTAGCTTTTCAGTTCGTCTAAAGAGCTCACTTATAAAAACCCAGCCAGGCCCTTTAATCTAAGGCAGTAAAAATTAGAAGTAAAAGCTTAGAAACTTTTTAACAATGCCTCTCCTTTGAGGCTTTCAAGACAATAAGGATTGATTTGCAAATTCCTGCAATACATCTTGAAGCCCTACAGTCATTTTCAGCAGAGAGCTGGTGTCCCTGGAATTCTGTTCATCTATCAGGTTTAACATGGCAACTTGGTATTAGCCAGGTATGCTGCAACAAGGTTTTCTCAGCAATACCACGTGGTCTGGCAAGGTGATTTGAGACAAAATCAGCCCGTTTGATTTTCAAAGGTTAACAGTTTTACGTTGAGAAAGCATATAACAATTGTTGAATTAAAATAAGAATTGACCTATATGTTCACTAGGATTACAAAGTAACAACAGTATTAAGTTGGCTACAAGAACTAAATGATTCTCTTTGTCCTCTCATCTCCATTGTTTCAACAAATCAAATGACTCTACAACACAGCCATTATGCAGTACCATGTTTATATTTACAGCATTAACAAGAAACAAGAGAAAAATTCAAAAAGGGTAAAATCTGACAAAATGTCAGAGAGGAAAAAAAGAATTTATTCTATCAGGCTCTAAGGAAACACTATTTGACAAGAATAACAAATGATGATTAAAAGAAATAGACAAGGCATTACTTACAAAAATTGTATATAAATAATGACATTTCACATTTGGTGGTGAGGTTGAAAGCATAACTGTGCTTTGGTAACAGGTTTAAGACGACAACAGCAGCTGAAAATCACCAGATGACTTGATAATTCAGGATTTTCAAGAAAGGACTTAAAGCTAACAGAGTGGGAAACAATGTTCCTAAGCTTCAGGGATAATTATTAGGTTTCTTCCACTGAACAATGAAACTAATGACAAAAATAGCAAGAACCGAAGCAGTCAAGCAGTTGGTAGATACTGAAAACAAGACTTCTTATATTAAAGCCTACTGTTCCTTCTTTTGATAAAAGCATAATGCGTTTTTGCCTTATCGTGGAAGTGATAGTGTTATAAAAGTCCATCAATTCAAGGCTATCTCACAAAGGTCTGGCTGCAGACTGCAATTTAAGTCCAGGCAGGAGGATAAACTGTTCCAAGAGTAGGCCATGTTGTACTAAATACACAACACAAGAATGATTCATATGACTTAAGAGGTTAGCAAGGATATCAGACTTATGTATATTAACTGACAGGTACTTTCAGATATGAGGGCAAAACACTTTTTTTTTTTAATAACAAATACAATGATAAGGAAATTGAAGAGTCAGATGTTACAGAATTAATTTCAAGTCAACTATTCAATCTAGATGACCTTAATAAAAGGTAAAATATAGAAAATGCACTGTAAAATTCAGTGTTGCACGGCTCATGACAGTATTATTGAAACCTAAAATGTAGTGGTGAACTCTGAAAACAATCAACAAAGTACAGTTTTGTTGATGAAAGTGCTTATTTATCAGTGATTAAATCTGCAACAAAACATCTAAAGATCCCGGAACAGAATATATAGCACTTTGAGAACAAAACCATTCCAAAGCACAATATTACTATGAATAATTTCAGATACATTTTTACCTCTAAAAGTACTGAATACTAAAATGGATTTTATGTTACAGAAAAAAATATAGACAACTTACATGAGGTGTGATAAAAAGGCATTTGCGTGCAATACGATTTGGGTTCCAAGTCACCTTTACAAAGCACTAATATTTATTACCAATCAAGAAATTCATGTTTCATCCTAAAACATTTGGTGCATGTGTATACAAGTACACAAGTGCAGAAAACTGATAATAGATTTGTATACATGAAATTTTGTGTTATTTGAGAGACTTGTCCATAAAGCATATTTTGGTTAAGAATCATTTAGTGCAAACTCATGCTTCCATCATTATAAACAGGTAATTCTGCTCACGTCAGTTGAGAATCTGGATTTTTTTCTCTTACTCAGCGTCAGTTTTCTTGTTGCAATATCAAAGCATTTTGCTTTTTCAGCCTGAGAACTTTTCAGTGAGTTGCTGAAACCTTCAGCATGAAATGCAGCCTATCATTGTTTACAGTCATCCGCAGCTTCATTCACAAACATACAGCTTTATCTGTTGTACTATATTTGAAATTTTACCTTTCGGACTGAAGCCAAGCGATTCATCATTAAAGACTCTTCCCTATCATCATCGTCATCCAAGTCCAGCATGGGCATACTAAAGCTATCAATAATACTGCAACACCTGGAGTTTTCATCCCTTGGATCAAAGGGATCCACAATGATTGGTTCAGTTCCTTTGATTTCACAGCGGCAGAAAGGACAGCCTTGGCCATCAGATTCCTATAGCAAGATAAAAAAACAGCAACATATATTATTAAAAATAAAAACAGAAGTACTTTTTAAAGTATATAAAATATAAGGTCACTATCTCTATCTTTCTATATAAAAATGCCCTTTCCAGTGTCTCTAAGAGCTTGTAAAGAAACACTGGAGTAAACAGGAAACAGTTCCATAGATATTTCACTATAGTAAATAGTAAAATGACTGTATTTTTTAAAATGTATTTTTAAAGCTGTCTGTCTTCCACATGTTAAGCTCCATTTAAAAATAACTAATCAAAAAGTAACTGCTATCTCTAAAAAGCATCAAAAATTGTAACTGTCTCAGTATTATAGATGAGGAAATACCACCTTGCCTCTTAGGATCATAATTTTCATATTTCTTCAGAGGAAAGAAGGTGAGGTGTGTAGACAAGGATAATGCATTCTATTATATATCTTCTATATTAAATATGAAATATTTGGTTTTCATTTTAAGTTAGAAAATGCAAAAGAGCTTTAGATCATGCAGTTCGTATTCTCTGAAGAAACTACATGTTGTCCATCATGCCTGCAACATTTCCACCATTGGGCAACATACATTCAGAACATCTAAAGCTAAAAGCATTTTTTGACATGTGTAAGTAACAAAACAGGACTTAATTACATTTTCAATAAATTATGTGAAACAAGGAACTATATTCACATAGCATTTAAGAGAAGTCTAGACATGCCACTAAGGGACATGTTTTAGTGATTGGATATAGCAGGTCAGATTGATGGTTGGACTTGATGATCTTGGAAGTCTTTTCCAATGTAAATGATTCATTCTATAATTCTATGTTATCAGAAACAAGAATTATTTAAATTTTAATTTCTAAATGGCATAATGTGTGGAATGATTTTCAAGCAGCCATGTTTCTATTCCTTTTGTTCATTTCAGGAATAATTTTGTTTTAATCGGAAGTAATCAAAAGACCTTTAAATTATATTTCAGAGCGTTAATGATTGAGACAACAAAAAAGATCATAGAGAAGTCATACAAGCACCTATAAATGTTTTTTTCCCATCTAAAGGCACAATGTTGATTTGAACTATAAAACATAAAAAAAAAAAAGAAACAACTTATCCAAAAAGACCCTGAGGGTCTGAGAGATCAAAATAATTCAATCTGAACTCAGAAGTCATGTTGCATCATATTTGGAATCAGGTAGTCAGGTGGCTAAGAAGATACTGGGGATGGGAACTAGATGGTCTTTAAGGTCCTTACTGAGCTAAACCATTCTATAATTCTATAATGAGCACAAAAATTAAACTACCTACCAAATATCTAAAGCAAATTGTCCTGAAATGTCATCAAGCAAGCACAGCTTTTTGATTTCTCAAAGGGCAGCTTTAATTTTTTTCTACCATTATTTTCTTCTTGATGCTTGACAAGAACACTTGATAGCTCTTACTAAACTGACAGGTGTTTCTATAGTTTTGTGGAAGAACTGTATCCCAAGGCCAGATAAGTATGAATGATGTCTCATGACTACCATCATGTATATTTACAGGGTTAGCACTGGATTTGGTTTTGTATGTAAAGACCTAAGTAATCTATTTTTAGCAGCCTTGCATCCTAATTACAAAGAGCCAGTCAATATCACTTACAATTACCTCAAAGCATGTATCCAAGTTTTATGGACCTACTGAAGTAATCGCTTGCAAGTGAACGGAAGTCTTCCCTTACTCATACAAAATTTTACAGGCTCATTTTCTAAAACAGCCTTACAGATAAGGCACAGAGCTTTCCATTTGCAAGGCTGTCTTATATCTGTGTTGTCAAATAGTTCTGTACTAGCAGTTTCCCTCCTTTCTCTTCAAAAACATCACTAAAACATACAGAATATCCAATAACAGCATCAGACTCACATTCAACAGTATGAATAGAAGCAGAAATTAAAACTGAGAGCTGAGATCTATGTGAATACATACATCTTTGTCCATACCCCCAGAAAGATTATAAAGATTATTTAGAACACTAAGAAACTGGTTATTGTGAACATTACATTGCAGCATATATGTCCATATGTTTTCAGAATCAAGTCCAAATCTGTAGTTTTTAGAGAACATATTTCTTTGTAAGAAAATGAATTTTATTCTTGTTGCATAATACAAAAGGAAGATTGTTAAACCAACTCTTATTTGAGAAACTGATCTCCATGAAGATGAACAACTGAATCATCCTTGGTATTCTATGCAGATCTGATGCTGCTTACCAATTTATTAAATAACACACTTTTTCTGCTTAGTGAAAACATCTGTATTGGACCTCTGAGGCATGTCTAATGAGTTATTATGCTGGCAATTAAACGCTAGCCCAGAAGATTGCAACAGCTGACGCTGTTACAGTGCAATATTTCTTCATTGTCTCACTAATTATATGAAAGTTAAATTTGTAATGAAATCTTAAATGTACCTGGCCAATTATAGCTGGTTGCAATGTTCTGATAAAGCTTGATGTTTTCAAAAATGTCAGTTCTCTAAGCCTAAAATGTTTTATCCTCTTCCTCCTGAATCCCTAGCCACTGGCCAAAGTACAGAGGACATTAGATTGAGTCTCCAGAATTGGAGTACATCACTGACTCAGCACTAGAACATGCTGCTACCATGCTACGAGACACCCAGCAATCAAAAGTACAAGGATTTTCAATTCTTTTCTACCAAGAAGGTAAGCAAACAAACAAACAAACAACAAAAATCAAAGAGCTACAGATCTCGGAATTTCAGATTATTATTTTTTTTTAACTCAAAGATTAACATAGTCAGACCTCCAGGTTTGTCATTCAGATTGAAACTGGTAAGAACAGAAAAAAGGTACTCCTGAAACGAGAAATATTGCTCCAAGTCATCAGTTGCTCAGCAATGAAGCAAATATTCTTACCTAGGTGTTTCTAAAACATAATTTTATCAGAATTTCTCATCTTTGGGAAATTTGAAGGGTTTGTGTTTGGAGCATCAAACCTAAATTTCAGAAAGAAGAAGAAATTGGAAATTGGGAATCCTTTTCAGCCAGCTTTATTGCTGATGGAGGAAAGAAACAAAAGATACTTCTGATTCATTGTGTTGGCTTGCCAATGATAATTCCTTAATAAGGAATCTGAAAAAAAAATTATATCTATAGTACTTGGGGCCATGTCCTAAACATGAGAATGAAAATTATTAATTGAGAGGAAATGATTTAAAACCAGGTCAAAAATGGACCAGAGCAATGGCTTTTGTTTACTTTTAGAATCGCAGAATCATAAAGGTTAGAAAAGACCTCCAAGACCATCTGGTCCAGTCATCCCCCTACCACCAATATCACCCACTAAACCTCATCCAACCTTTACTTAAACATCTCCATGGATGGTGACTCCACCACCTCCCCGGGCAACCCATTAAACCTCTTCTCACTACACTTGTATCCAAAGAGCCGTGTCTAACCATGACAGAACGCTGCCTGCAAATGGGATTACACATATTTCTCCCCATGAACTAGAGATACAAAAGAAGAAGGGTGCATGGAATGGCAGTAAAACAGACTCAGTTTGAGAAGCACCTATTAGGGAAAGTCTGAAGCTACAAAGAGGAATGACCTCTGATTTTAATTTTCAAGTCAAATGTTTAACTGCACTGAACTAAAGGTACCGGTACTCCCTTTTCTCACAGACTGGTATGTTCATGAACAAGACGGACAAAACACCACAACCTGCGTTACCAGGAAGCCTCTGTGTTTTCTGGGATATTCTGTGAATGACAGTGAGATCACAGTTTCTCTTCACTCCATCTCTTACCCGAACAACCATCTTAATCTAGGTGGTTTAGCAATTTACATGTTATCAAAATGAAACATAGGAACCGCAAGCTTATTTTTCACAGGCCACTGCATGATTTGTACAACAGATTAATTCCTTCTCCCACAGAAGGCATTCTGTCTCCTTATAAACCCTGTCTGGTCAGTTATCCATTCTCAGCTGCTACTTGTCCACTTATTCCATTTGAACACATCTTGAAGTGATCTGTGGGGCTGAATTGGCACCAGGAGCCCAGCTTTCACTGTCTGAGTAGATACTGTGCTTTGGAAATAGTTCCCAATTAGCAGAAGTCAGCAAATGGTCTTGACAAACCTACATGTCTAGATTTTAATGACTCCTGGAACTTTGTTTTTCACAGATTTTAGTCCACAAAATTAAAAAGTGTATAATTTTAAATAGATATGCACTTGAAGCCTCTTACTGAGTACCTGGAAAGGTAAAACAGAGTACCCCCATTGTAAACAGGAATGTAACAGAGAAATCCATCCTCTTCTCTACTAACTGAACTATGAGTGTACCTGCCATGCTGTAAGACAAGAAGTGCACATGAGGTGCCCACAAGGCTCAATCTTCACATCCTTGTCATTCTCGGCGCAGATTTTACATAGCTGAAAAGTGGAACCCATTTCACAGTACAATTCATACTGCTCCTGTAACAAAACAAAGACTGGTTATTTCTTTACTGTGATTTGTTCATAGAAAATATATTTAAACACCACAAGTAACAAAAATTTATCAGAATCCCCTGTTTTTCAATCCACTGTATTTATTAGTCAGGGAATTTATTGACGTTGATCTACTTAAAAGCCACACCAAGGTTATCCAAACAGCTTACTCTTTCACTTCTTCAAACCTGCGATATGGTAATATATCAAATAATCGAATTATTAATAATGTATATTATATAAATAAATATAAATTAAAATAAACATATAAATATATAAAAAATTGCCATAAAAATATATGGTAAAAAAGTAAAATAAATAATGAATCCGTGACTATTAGGTTTTCTACAGAGTTATCACATGTAAGTACTATATTAATGCAAGGCATACATCCTGCTTTTCCTTGGTTGCAGTAAGAGAAAGATAATGAAAACATGGTAAGGGAGAAATTAAGTGCTGAAGGGGAACAGAATGGAGATTTCCTTTTCTAAGTATGAGTTTAGGACTAATAAAATGTACCGGATTGAGAACTGACAGATGAGGGATTTCTACGTACAGCTTGGATATAGTATGGTCCACTGAAATAAATAACCCTTGTATAAAGTATGGTACGAATATCCCCTCAAGGTGACATGGCAACTGTCATGCACAGATCATTCAGCACTTTGTATCCTTACAAGACTGACTGTAAGATACAAGAACTCCTTCAGGTGGAATAAATAATAGATAAAACTCAAATCTAGAACAGCTTTCTAGATTTTGGAAGTGTATTGTTGGGGAACTGGTAATCAAACACATTTCTATGAAGCTTTACTAGTCTTGGAAAAACAGATTTTGAAAGGCTGAAGAAAAATCCAGATCACTGGAAAATAAGCAGCTATTGCCCAGTAAGAGGAGTGGAGAAGAGACTAGGCAAAAGAGAAAAGCAATACATCGTATTTGTAGCTGTAGTCGGTATGCACTAAAGATGCTTATGGCGGACCTCTTGCAAAGAATCCATCTGCAGCAATCTGGCCCTGGAGCCAGTTTTATAGTATCTTTTAATAGTTTAAGCAGCTCTTAGTGGCAGTGTTAATCTACTGCAGTTAAGATATTGTTTAAGGCAATATTCACATTATTTCAGACTCTCTTGAACTACCATCTGCATTAAATAATGATTTCTTCATAACTACAAGTTCAGAATCAACTGGATTCATTTAGTGTATTCAAAATTCAAGATGACTTGCTTGGGGAGAACAGGGTTTTATCGCTGAGAACGTCTAAGCTACTTTTCCTTTCTTTGAGAAAAAAAATAAAGATACAAGGCTATAAAAACCTTTTTGTGCAACACATCTGGTATCTCTGTACTACTCTTTCCTTATTATTCTGATTCTGGATAGAAAAGAAGGAAGTCAGACTGGTAGACATGCTCACGTTTTCTTTCAGCAACTGTTTTAGGAATTCTCTTAATTAAGAGATATTTTCATAATGGTATTCCTTGAAATACCATAGATGGCAACAAATACTTCTTTTCTAAAATACTTCTGGAAGTGGGGTGCACAATTACAGCAGATTCAGTAGGTCACCCACTGTGCTCTGAAGAAATGGAAGACCAGCTGAAACAGTATGGCTTTAAAGAGTTGTATCTAGTCTGACTGCTCTCCTTGAACATATCCTCAAGTCTTCTGGATGTTTTTGTCAGGAGAAATGCTCTGCACTGTATACCTACACCTACTAGTATCAGCACCATTTTTAATTAAGCCTACATCTTGTGATAACTATTTCTTATTCTTTGAATATCAAAGATCTGCACATTCGTATATTACATCATCACTTAACAAGACTACAAAAACATCTAGATACTCTAATGTCTAGAAAGTGAGTCCCTTCAGGCACTTACTCATTCCTGTTGCTTTTCCCTGATCTCTCTTTAAAATTGCACAATGGACGAAGAGGAAACAAGACAGACCATGGAACCGGTATTTTTGTGACAAATGAACAACACTTTTCCTCTGGGATCTGTCAGCATAATGTAGTATTCCTACTCAGGCTTAAAAACTATCATCTGATCTTGATTTAATTTCCATATTCTCATCTGATATTAGCAGAAAACTCTAAGCTACATAAACCTATGACATAAATAATGGAAAAAAATTAATAACCATTAATATATTTCTCATGCAGATGAGCCTTAGAATAAGCAAAACTTTCCAGGGCATGCTGTCTGCATCACCATTAGCTCTAGAGTTTAAACGATTATTAACCTGCTCTTCATCTAAGCTCTTCTATCAACAACATATTTTCATTCTCATTTATTCATTTTCACATTTTAATAAAACTTATTATCACTACTAGTTGAGATGGTAAGAGAAGCAAAGATCACAAAGTAACTGATAAAACGTGCAACATACCTGCGTGACCTTGATGTGATCATGTGGTGTGGGTTCACATAAACCTGTCAGATCAGGATTATAACTTCGTCCATCTGGAAACAGATAGCTGCATCACAAAAATATTAGTATAAATATGCACATGTATTCAGCTTTATTAGCTAAATAATACCTATGACTTTTTAAAGGGATGGAATAAGTTACAGCAGACATTAAATAAAATCATCTTTCCTTAGCCATCTTTTGGGAGCAACTGAACTGCTACGTGCATATATTGTTACATGCTAAAGCCCATTGTAGTGGGTTTATGTGGCAAGGTTTTGGTAGCAGGGGGGCCATAGGGGTGGCTTCTGTGAGAAGGATCTAGAAGTGGAAGCTGCCCCGTGTTTAGTAAGGACCCCACTGCTGACCAGAGCTGAGCCAATAAGTGATGCTGTTTTGCACCTCTGTGAGAGCATATTTAAGACAGGGGAAAAAAAACACTGTGCCACACAGCAGCTGGGAGAGTGAGAGGAGTGAGGAACAGCCTTGCAGGCACCAAGGTCAGTGAAGAAGGAGGGGGAGAGGTGCTCCAGGCGCCGGAGCAGAAGTCCCCTGCGGCCTGTGGTGAGGACCATGGTGAAGCAGGCTGTCCCCCTGCAGCCCGTGGAGTACCATGGTGGAGCAGGGTTCCACACTGCAGCCCGTGGAGGAGACCACGGTTGGGCAGGTGGACCTGCTCCGACGGAGACTGCGGCCTGTGGAAGACCCCTGCCGGAGCAGATTCCGGGCCGGACCTGTAGCCTGTGGAGAGGAGACCACGCAGGAGCAGGTGACCTGGCAGGAGCTGCTGCCCGTGGGGGATCCAGGTTGGAGCAGTTCGCTCCTGAGGGATGGACCCCGTGGTACGGACCCATATCTGGAGCAGTTCTTGAAGAGCTGCTGCCTGTGGGCAGCCCACGCCGGATCAGTTCAGCAGGAACTGCATCCCGTGGGAGGGACCCCACAGCACAGGGGACGAGAGTGACCAAGAAGGAGCAGCAGAGAAGAAGCGCTACAGACTGACCATAACCCCCATTCCCCCGTTCCCCTGTGCTGCTCGGGGGCAGATGGTGGAGGAGGGTGGATGGGGGGGAAGGTGCTTTTGGTTTCTTTCCTTTGTTTCTCACTTCTCTAGCTTGTTAGTAATAGGCAATAAATCTTACTATCTCCCTATGCTGAGTCTGTTTTGCCCGTCACGATAATTACTGTGTGATCTCCCTGTCCTTATCTCAACTCTTGAGCCCTTTTCATCTTATTTTCTCCCCGCTCCTCTTTGAGGAGGGGGAGTGAGAGAGCGGTTGTGATGGAGCTCAGCCGCCCACCCAAGTAAAACCACCACATCCATTTATAAAAGCATTGGAAAGAAGTTGACATCACATGTGTAACTACCAGCAGAATGCATCTGAGCTTTAGTAGATAACCTTTTCGGGTAGCTTGATAAAATACTATTTTAAATCTCCATTTTACAGTGACCTTATACTTGCATGTGTTCCTAGTGATCTCACCACCGGCAGCACAGTGGAGCTCAGTGACTCTATAGACTATTTCAATCAACAGAGCAGACTAGATGTTGTTTGTGAACATCTGTATATTACGACAAGAATCTACACTGAGAATCTGACATGCAGACTGGACTTTAAGCAAGAACAGTTTATTTTAATCTTGTGAGAAATTAATAATAGGTTAATGATATTTTAGAGTTGTTCTATATTGAAATTTATGTTATCTCTAACTTGGAAACAGTTTCATGAAAGTCATGTTGTAAAGTAGCACCATGAGAAAGTTATATTTAAATAGGGTACAAAAACTTCACCTAGCACTAGTATCCTCAGCTTCAGTTTTTGTTCGTCCAGTTTGGGTAAAGAAAATTGTGTAGTAGTAATGCTACCATAATAAGCATGTGTTATTTTACAGGACAATATCTACAGCACCTTGATATCTTTCAAAATATGAACTTATACCTGAAATAAAATTATTGGACAAAGGCAGACTGAGAAAATTTGGAAGTTTGCAAAAGAATTCTCAATTTTTTTTTGAGGACTGATTGATTTCCCTGTTTGGTTTTTTCCCATTATAATCATGTGGATACATCAAAACATGTAACAGTGAAAAAAGATTCTGACACTGAATATTTTTGTTACATGAGCCAACTGAGTAAAAAATGCACTTCTTCTACCTATAAACTTAGATTCTCTTATAATTATAAATCTTTTCAGTAAACTATTAAAACCTGAAAACTTTCTGGCTGCATATTATATAAAAAAGCAATTACATAGCTTTTAAATCATTGTCCAGAGTTAGACACATGAGTAACTGTCAGTAGTAATTGCTCAATAAGCTTAAGTGCATTTGTGACTCTTACTGGGAAACAATCAATGTGACAGCTGCCCAATTTTATTTTCTCCTGGAATTTATCTGATATGTCTTTGGCTAACTTTGGTTAATGGAATTACCTGGAAACAAGAATAAAAAGGATGGTCCTTAATCTCCAAAGGAATGCCAAATACTATATATTTTTTCTCTTTTAAAGATCTTTAATAATTACTCATCTGAAGCATCAGAAGAACAAGGAACCACGATTTAATACCCGTGGTAACTATAAGAATTTGTACTTACAATCCTTCCCGGCTACCATCAATCAAAGCTTGAAACAGAGGCTTATTGTGAGGTATGGTCTGCAATATGTTCCCATCGCCAGTCACATATCCAATGGCCCACTGCCCCAGGCGAGTGCAACTCAGTCTGAAAATATAGCTTGATAAAAAAGGATGAATAAAAAGTCAGTTCTAATCAGAGTTTGGCAAAATAAGCATATAACTTTAAATAAACCATCATCTTTTACACTGTCAGTTCCTCATAAGCAGAAATAGGCTAACAGTAGCTCCCTACACCCAACTTTTCATTTGCTTGCTTTTTAGTTCTCAAAGTGAAAGATTCACTTTCACTGTGAATAGTCCTACTACATACATTTAGGCATGCCCATCAACCTTTTCAAGGACACTGTATTACATTAACTCTCCATAGCTACAACATACACCCTTTATGCACACAGAGGCCAATTATCTGAATGAATGGAAGGTTTGTTGAGGAACTAGAAAACACCTTTAAGAGAAACAGAAATGTGAATGAAACTGTTCTACTACCAGTGTTAATTTTATAAGTAGCTGAGCTGGTCAACAGGATGGAGGAAATACCACTTTTACTTCAGAAAATACTAGATAATACCAACCCAATTAGACTTACATTTAAATACTTCAGTGTTTTACAGGTGGTATCTGGGAGTATACATAATGCAGATAGAGAGCACAGTAGGAAGAAAAGGAAGATCATCAAGAAGAATGTTGGATATAATTATTTCTTCTAGTAAAGTATTTCTTCCAGTAAATTATTTCTTCTAGTAAGGTATGTTCCAGTATTTCTTCAGTAAAAAAGCCTAGTCACTTTAATGTCAGACACCATGTCAAATGCAAAAATCTCATTCAGAAAAGCATCCCACAGTGAAATGCCACAAACTGACTTTTATATTACACGGCACTTTTCCTTAATGTCAATATTTTATTTCCTTCCAAACAATTTCAAATGAGAAATCTTAGCCTCCATGAAGTTTGGCATGGCTCTTGCCAACTTCAACAGTGACAGCATTACATTGAAGAAGTAACTAGTTTCTATTTGAACAGAATTTGTAATTTCCAGGATATTTTAGACTGATTAAAGAAGCAGTTTCAGCTAATGCCTCCGCTTTATCTCCTCTTCACTACAAATTCAGCATTTCACCTAAGCAACTCAGAAAGTCATCTTCTGATATCTAAACAGAAATGTATCTTAAAACTAACTCTCTATTTACAAAGAACATTAAGACAACTTTGGATAATTTCTCTTTTACTTCCTTGGATAAATTTCTCTTTTACTTCTTTGGATAATTACAGAATCAGAATTAATAATAGAGAAAATACTAATATAGTGACCACTTGAAAAAACAACCTAGCAATCTAAATTCCATAACATCGCTTATGAGTGCCAAGCTAAAATCATTATTGGACTGGAACCAGGAGATTCTTACACACGCACTTGGAACAGATAGGTGACTTAACATACGGTTTATTTGCTAAAAAAAAAAAAATAATCGGAAGAAACCAATACAGAATGTATATAGAGTATATATATCTCAAGGTACTGCTACACTTCTCTAACAAGTTTCAAAATAACAAACTCTAATTATGTATACATGTGGTCCTGAAACAAATTTAGAGACCTAGACGTTAGGAAACAAAGCTTGAGAACTGAACAGTAAACCTAGACTACAATTAATTTTGCTTTACTAGTGAGTAACAGTTCTACACGTCTTGAAAAGTAAGTTATATTTTCAAACCTGATTTCCAAAAATGCATTGCTTGTCACACATAATTCAGAAGAAATGAAAAGCAATGAAAACTCTTTTTTTTCCCCTGTTTTCTTGTACTTGTTTATATTTACATGTGCTAATAAATATTGCTTTACTTCATAGAATTGTAGAGGCATTATGATGTAAAATATACATCATGGTTACTAAACTCCGAAGTCTTAAAATCTATAAATTAACCATTTTCTGAAACTGGCCATTCTGTCCATTAGTATTAAACTATTAAAAAAAAAAATATATAAATACAATCCCAAATAAAAAAAATAAGAAAACAACCTACTAGCACTCTGATTCACCATCTAATCAAAAAGAAAAAGTTTAAAAAGTATTCCTTCAATATCACAATGTAAGAATCACACATTATAGAAATATTGATCTAGAATAATTATGCAGCTCTACAGATAGCAAGATTATTTGGAAAGCAGTAATCAGCCAATCCTCTCACCTCCCAGGCTTAGTGCTGTATTTCTGCAACCTCGCTTTCACTTCATCATATGTCAGGAATGCCATGTATCCAGGATGTGTCACAGCTAAGAAGTTCCAATTCCTTAAGATTGAACCCCATGGCTAAAAAGAGAAGACAAACAATTAGATACAGCCAGTTAGCTACATATTTCTAATAAACCTCAAGCCAATTCATTAAAAAGACCCAAAATGTTTTGGTTCTGCTGAGAAGTATACACTTCTGGTTAAGGTCTAATAGTACAGAAGACTGTTCTACATATTCAGCTTTGTTGCAAGGATTCCTTCAAAAAAAAAAAAAAAACAACTCAAGAATCATAGAATCAGCTAGAGTGAAAAAGACCTTCAAGATCTAGTCCAACCATCAACCTGACCTACTAAGCCTCATCACTAAACCATGTCCCTTGATGCCATGTTCCCATGACCCTTATATACTTCCAAGAATGGAGGTATAAATAATACCTCCACCACTTCCCAGGGCAGCCCATTTGAATGCTTAGCCACCTTCTCCAGGAAGAAATTCTTCCTGACATCCATTATAAACAACCACCTCTCCAGCAGAACTTAAGGCCATTTCCTCACATCCTATCGCTTGTCGTCTCAGGAAGGTGTTGGTCTCTTTTCTCACTGCAGCCTCCTTTCAGGTAGCTGTAAGAGAGCGATGAGGTCTCCCCTCAGCCTCCTTTTCTCCAGACTAGACAAGTTCAGTTCCCTCAGCTTCTCCTCATTTATCTTCATTTCTAGTCCCTTCACCAGCTTCTTCACTCTTCTCTGACTGTATTCCAGCAACTCACTATCCTTCTTGTAGTGAGGGGCCCAAAACTGAACACAGCACTCGAGGTGCAGTCTCACCAGTGCCAAGTACGGAGGGACAATCGCTTCCCTAGTCATCTGGCCACACGTTTCTGATACAGGCCAGGATGGCATTGGCTTTCTTGGCTGCCTGGGGCACACTGCCAGCTGTCAGCCAGCACCCCCAGATCCTTTACTGCCAGGCAACTTTCCAGCCACTCTTCTGTAGGCCCATATCACTGTATGGGGTTGTTGTGACCCAACTGCAGCACCCAGCCCTTGGCCCTGTGTTGAACGTCATGGGATTGGACTTGACCCATCAATCCAGTCTATCCCTGTACAGGGCCTTCCTACCCTCAAGCAGATCAACAGCTCTGCCTAACTTGGTGTTATTGGTGATCTTATGAGGGTGCACTCGCTCCCCTCATCAAGACTGTTGATAAAAATGTTAAACAAAACTGACCCCAATACTGAGCCCTGGGGAATGCCACTGGTGAACAGCAAGGATAAATATTTGGATAAAGATCGTGAAGACCCTGAATTTACATGATCTCCTGTTTGTAGCCACATAAAATATTAAGCACGATGTTTAGTGAGAACCTGCATAGTACGGCTCTGGGGTGGTTTAATCAAAACCCAACTAAGCCTATTCTTGAGTGGTTCTGAGGCACTCTCATAGGTAATGATCAGTACCACTAAGACACGAAGCCTAATAAAAACACTTTTTGGAGCTGTCATTCCTTTTCTTATTCTCTACTTATTGCTTTCTTCAGTTACCATAAAGATATTAGAGTCCAAAAACAAAACAAACATCAACAGCAACTCTATTGACCTGAGTAACAAATGCTTCAGAAAACTTGGTGAAACATGCCTGATATGCTATTACTTAAAAGAACATAAAATATTTTTTTACCATAAAAGAAGAATGATTTTTAAGGAGTGGATTAATACAAACGTATTAGGTGTTCATAGCCATCACTGGAAATACAAGAAACTGCCTCTCAATGGTTTAGAGTATTTTTGGTTTTAATGTATTTCTCAAAATATCAGGGCAAGAGAAGGTAAGCAGAGAAAAAACTTGTGTTCTTGTGTGCCCTGAAAATTCCTTCTAAAGGGACTTCTAAAGACTAGTAATGCAGAGATGAAATACTTTTTTACGTGATGCACTTGAGCAAAATTTTGTAACAGTAATATCATATCAAAATATCAAATAACAAAATCATATTGTAATTATGATACATTCCCTAGGCAAACCCTAAGCATTATTTAAGAACGTATGAAGACTTTTATTTCAGAATGAACGCTTCTTCAAACCAGATACGTGGAATGGAACAGTAACGTTTCAGCACAAAGGCCGTAAGAAACTGCAAATATGAAAATTCGTACAAAACAAAGGAGAAAAAATTGTGATCGTAGATGCAACACCAGATCTTACCAGGTACTCTCTACATGTTCACTGAAGATAGATGTGAGGAGGCTTAATCACATGAAAAATTTTTGTTACTCTAACTAAAGAAAAAAGGGAGCTGACTCTTCCCCTTTTGCCAAACCAGCACTGATACTTCCTCACAAAAACACAAAAATCTTCCAATTTTGTGGAATTAAGTCAAAAATGATGATCAAACATTCAGTACTCTGAAGATTTTTTGGACTGTGGTAATATGTGCAATATGGTGTACACTATATGGTTCATAGTGTACGGTAACAGTATATTATTTCTATATAATTATTTCTGTATAATAAACAAAAAAATACATGCAAATTCCTTGGTTGATTACAACCATCAAGCTTTTAAGCAGATAGCATCTTCCTCTAACGCTTGAACTTTCTACAGAGCATCCCGTTACTGCTATATGAAGATGACGTGACAGTAGGACTGAAAATCAAAGGGCAAGAACTTGAACATATTGCAAAATTGGAAATTTTAAAATGGAAAAGATTGGTACATTTGTTCTCCTAAAGAAATATTGGTGCATAAAAGGACAACTTCACTGAACATGTTAACAGTGATGGAATGAAATTCCTTTTCTTCAAAGCATCCACGTATACTGCCATGCTAACTTATCTCTGCTCAGAGAAACAGCACTTAGAGTTGTGCATGCATACAAGGAAGAGGCAGGGGGAGCAACTTCACTTTTACAGGATCTCCACAGAAAGTAGACTTGCTTTCTTCTGTGAATAAGCATCATTGTAAATGAAGCTTTTCTGTAACAACCCACAGTTGGCAAAACAGTATTTTGATTACTTCAACAATTGGGATTTTCTCTCTGTGGGTGTATGAACACACAGTTACGGAAGCAGTTTAAAACTCAAGAAATAAAATGTAACCTCTGGGAGAGATTCTGAAACCAAGTTCAGTGCAAGTTCACTTGAATACTTACACAACTATTGCACAAGTTGGTAATCAGTTTGGCAAAAATTCTCTCTCTGCTTCTTTGTTAAAGTTAATCCTAACCAGTTTTCTTTACTTATATCAGTACTGCTGATCCCCTTTTCCTAGCACCAGGCATGGTAACAAATGAAAAGAGCAACGGCCTGACAAAGAAGCTAAGCAATGCAAATTCACTGTCCTACAAATTGAAGAAAAAAAAAAAAAAATCTCATTTGAGACTTCTGTCCTGAAGTTTAATGCAACCTACAGGACTTCACAAAGGGCCAGAAAAAAAACGTTACTTCTCAGATCACTCACTTGTTTAATCTTATACTTGATGCACAGATTAAAACAAACAAACAAACAAAAAAAAACAACAAAAAAGCAAACACAACAACTTTCTTATCTGTGAGCAGAACGAGAGAGGGAATCAAATCCTATAGAAAAGAACCTTGAATAAACGCATTTCACAGTAATATAATGTTGAAGCCAATAGGCCTCTGACATTTTGCAGTGAAGTCTTGAGATCAAGATTTGGGCTTGACTAATCTGAAAATCAGATCAGATTGCCAAATAATTAATAAAAGGGAGAAACTTTGACAGAACAGAAATGGACCCAAGGCAGCAAAGTTCAAGCAGGAATGTTTGATCATATCTACACACAAAGAGCAAAGCTTAGGGGGATTTTGCTGAACAGCAACATCAGAGAACCTCCCAAGTTTTATTCAAAGCACTATAACCTGCGTGACTTTGTTTTTAAAAGTGACCAAAATATGTGGTTAAATTAGAGAGATTACTTACACCTTAACATTTGCAATTTTGATACAGTTCTGACTCAGAACAGAGATGAGATGATCAAAACCAAAACTCTAAACTAAAACCGTTAATCACCTTCTACCAGATCTTAATATCAACTTTGTAATAGCCCCCTTTCCCAGAAGAACAAACCCAATAAAGCTAAACAGATTATCACAGAACACCATGGAAGATGGAACAAACATATGGCCAAGGCTTTGGTGTAATATTGGTAATTTGAACATATCTCCAACAAGGTAAAGAACAATACACCAGTTTAGCATTGTAGGGGGTTAAAAAAAAAAAAAAAAAGACAAACATAAACAACCAATTAAATATTTGGATACTTCACAGATTACTATAAACAAAATAAGAATCCAAAGTGACAAATTCAGAATCAATGCATTTAATACGGATGCAAACCAGCACAGCCTTCTATATTGATTCAAATACTCAAAGAATGTCTTCCTTAAAGTACGTTCTCTAGAAAGGGCACAAGATTAACAGAGGCATGTAACATTTATCTGAAATAAGCTTGCATGTATGTTATCTACTGACAATAATACAATCAATGCTATTCCCACAGATAGTCCCTGATTATACATAAACAGTAGAACATTATTAATGGCAAAAATTTGTCCATTTCAAAAAAGAAAAAGAATTGGGCCTACACTTTGCCAAAAAAAAAGTCTTACACAACTTTCTTGATGTGTTTGTAGAAACAATTCATCTAAGCATATGTAGCTACAAAAGTACAAAGAAATAAATAATATTTAGATAAGTACCTGAAGATCTACATTTCTAGGAATGCATTTAAGAATAGTGCAACATACGTAAACAGCAAACACAAATATATTGTGATCATACGTATGTGCAGGAATGAAGAAGGTGCTGCTGGATATCTTTTTTCAGATGTCAGTTTTTCAGACATGGATACTGATGCCCCATAAATCCGAATTTCTGACCCCTAGGTACTAGTGACTCAGGTCACTTAGGTTCTTGAAGTCAAACAAATATCTAAAATTTTCAAGTCTTACCTGAAATAATCTAGTGAAGATATCAAACTCAAAAATTGAAATGTAGTCATTGCAGGTCAAGTCAATAGTAGATTTAAGAGCCATTGCTTCCAAACCAGAGCTTATCTGATGAACTTCATGAAGGCACTGCCTGAACACTTTCCATGGCACTATAGTTCTGTGAGGGGAGAAGTAATAAATTTAATAAAACCCCATATTTAATATTTAATATTTTATTTAGACAGCAGAGATTGACTTTTGAAGTAGTGGTGCATTCATTCAGTTTCTCAACAGACAGAGAGAATCAAGTTATCTGAAAAGGAGCCTAAGGAAATGAAAGAATGGTTTATCTTCCCTTAAACACAGTAGAACAAAGTGACACTTTATTTTGCAATGATAAATATTCAAGCTTCCCTAGGACAACAACAGAAAGAACATTGTGGAAAATGAAATATTCTACCAAGCAGGTACAGCAACCAACCTTGCACCGTCTCAAAGTTAATGTAAAGGACCACCTCTGTACTTGGTAAGGAACTCCCTTCTTCACAGCCTCACTTCTCAGAATGATAAACATCAATTCAGTATCTACTGCAATAACTTAGGCTCACAAACACTGGCCAAGCAACCCTCCGATAACAACCATCCAGATACTACCACCACTAGGCCAAGGTTTGTTATAGCCCATGATAGTTACATAAATATTAGAAGACATCTTCTCAGATCTTCACCTTCACCTGCACAATGGGGAGTATATTCAGAGAGTAGAGAATGTGGGAAAGTGTGGGAAGTCCGGATATAGAGTAAAATTATCTTCCTTAATACAAAGCCACAACCTGTCAAACTCCGTTTCCATTTGCATAGATAATGCAGTTTAGTTATTTTGCCAACCAGGTGCTTACATTTGGAATCTGACACGAGGCTGATCACTTGAAAGTACTCTATTTTATCGCTCTCAGATCTATGAGAAACTTTTCACTAATAGCAATTCTTTTTCTCATGTCATTGGGATTAAACCCAAATTATGAAAAAACCACAACACCTTCTCTTGTAAAGGTTCTGCCTCGCACTGAGGGCAAGTTATATGGTATTTAAACATATTTCAACTAACCAATATATAACCATTAATCAATATATAACTATTTTCAGGACTTAACAAGTTCTTACACATTGCTAGTAATATTTTTAATGACTGCTAAATGTCAAAAGACAAGAGACACAAGCCTCACATACTCATCAACATTTTCTTGCAATTTTTATTAGTTTACATTGCCTTATTTTTATATGGGTCAAAATACTTTATTGCAGCTTCTCTAACTATTTCCTTGTGTGGGAATGCATATTACTTGGTACTACAATATTGTGCAGAAAAAGACCAACTGTGTTAAGTTGGTCCTGTATAATAAGTATTTTGGAATTAAACTATGTTAAAACAAGTAGCAGTTTGAAGTACAACACCAAAGACATGCTCCTGTATTTCTACTGCATCAAGCATTCATTATATTTGTAAGTGCAAAGAAATCTAAATGTTATTTGGAGGCTTACATTAAGAAAGTCATAAAGGATAAACTGTGAAGTTTAATAGATCTCAGCAGATACTTTCATCTGTGTACGAAAAACAGGAAACCACAAAGAGCTGAAGAGAGATACCACATCAGATGCCATTTAAGAAAGAATGCACATCAAATTTTGATTATGGTAAAGAGAATGAAATGTTGCACTAAGTTCAGAGAACAAAATTGGAAAACTTAAGTGCTTCTGTGGTGTTAAAGTTGTCTTCGTTCAAGTGCCTATTGTTTATTTAGTTCCTGTAACTGTGACTCTGAAATATCTTCTGAATCTCTCTGTAAACCACCTGAACAGCACTAGGATCACACTGAAATGGGGTCAGAGTTAATTAACCCCCAAATAAAAAATATCTGATAATCTAACGGGAAAGACTTTAGCCATTAGAATTTAACCTTAAAAACTGCTTTTTCATGCCTCACCTGAGACAAATTCATGAAAACATGTTAATTAGATTTGATCAATAGGAATAATCTTTCACCATCTCTTCATTAACACCCTGTATCTTCCCCCAGACCCTACCAACAATGGAGAAAACACACAAAAGTCTTCAGGAGCATATTTTTTTTAGAGCTCTGCTTTGGCTAAGATAGAAAACATATGTTGGAAATGAGTGATTAGCTAATGAAATAACATTTAAAGTTATTTTGTGGGATTTCTCTAAGAGCGTCCAGAAAATGAGGTGCCCCCTATTTAAAACTGAATACGGTCAGCCGAACTGTTTTCTGCTGAACTTTGTAGAACAGGTCTTTTATCTTCTGCTTTGTTAAATAACGGTGAGAACTGGTTGTCAAAACATGTTAATTCCTATTTCTCAGCAGCTACTTTTATACAGCTCTCGTCCCTAAATACTTTGAGAGAGCAGCAGCCAGGGATCATTTCTCCCCCAGTGTCTCTTCAGTTTATATACACAAACTGCTGTGCTCTTTTCTGATCTCACAGACAGCACATGCACGCTCCTATGAGGGTGTCACTGAACCTTCACAAGGCCCAGGATTCTGCAACATCCTCTTATACCTCTGAAGAACTGAAACCAGGTGACCTTTTAGGCACACTGAAAAACACCCTCTGACAGAGAACTAGGAGAGGGTTCACTCAGAATGCTTCCCACAGTGATGAAGGAGTGAGAGAGTCTTTTGTAGATGTTGTGTTTTTGTTTGAATGAACATTTCACTGCTGCTATTTTCTTGTGTTTTAAGCAATGAAGGGCACCTTTGAAAGGCACTTTTTCATTATTTAAATCTAGAGTTATTTTAATTGTTTAGGGAGGGAGTGGAGGGTGGCAGGGGCAGCAGGAGAGGGAAGAAAATGGGACCAATCAAATCAAAGTTTGTGATTGGAACCATCCAAGTTAGGAGCACGCTTAGAAAGTGGTTTAAATATATAGAGATTGTTTACAAAAAAATGCCCTTACAAAAAGAAAAAAAAAACGTGATGAGATACTGCCTGCAGCATTCAACTCCTGAATCACAGAAAGTATCTGCTACAAATATTTTCAATTATTTTTGTCTGTGTAATATTTTTTGTGCCATGCTGTAACAATACCCTGCACTAGAAGCTGGCAGGTATTCTGCAAAATGCCCGATGCTATTAGGCTGACCTGCGGACACTTGTCTAGGAAGAGATGAGTTAGTCAGCTCTGCTACAGCTCTTCAGAAAGATCTGATACGACAGCCCTGTAACATTAGTTCTCTATAGAATTAGGTTGAGTAAGTGCACTCAGTATTTCATGTATTTAGTTGTAATTACATAAGCTACCACTTGCAGTAGAACGCACACGACTACAGCTGAGTGATTGCACTTGACTCAGTGTTTGATGTCTAAACTTAATGCATCAATTTAAAGAAAGAATATACAAAATAAAAGAAATGATCCTGATTTTTTTTTCTGAAAAGACTTCCTGCACACATCTAATCTTTCTTAAATCAACTAAGCTATCTGTATTCTGGCATTCACCTTGGGGTTGCCTTCTTATTTAAGCATCTTGTCAAAACAAAGAAAAAAGCTATTTCCTCTCCAAGCCTCTCAAAACACTAAAATACTAACTAAAATACTAATTCTCCACATTTTTCTGCAATAGTAAAATTAGTAAACATATTTAAAGAATAACAATTAATTCACAAGTGCTCTGATCAAAGTACAAACCTTTTAAAAATACTTTCATATAGGATGGCATCTATTTACTATTATTGACACGTCAAAGAGCAGTGTCAGTCAAAATTCTCAAAATACAGTATCTTAAACACCAACCACACAACTTCCATATGCCTAAAGGAGAAGGATTAGAGTCTAGCATGTAATTTTTGAGCAATAGGCAGAGGAATTTGGGTCCTTCTTTCCCTCCTGTCCTGACCATGTGTAGATGGGAATTTTTTTAAACTCCTTGAAAGTAATTGCATCATTAAAAAGCAAAAGACAATAAAATAAACCTGGAGAGGAAGTAAATATTTTCTGAGAGTGTTCAGAGTACAGTTTTTCAGTGGAACTACAGAAATGCAGCTATTCTGGAAAGTCAAGTGACACTGCGTCCATTTGAACTACAAAAGACCACAGGTATGTCTAGGAAGGTAAACACGTACCCGTGTAACTTACAGTGAACGTTTCTGTCTCCAAGAGACTGTCTCAAATGTTGCCAGAAAACATAACGTGAAAAGGGCATTACTGTATTCACAGCAAACTCAAAAATATTCAAGTAAATACTGACCCAGATAGAAACAACATTCTTAGCACATCTGCAGTGAGCAATGTGGATTTTAGTTTATCATCACTGAACAGAGCATTTTCTTATGTTGCTTCAGTTTTAAGTGAGAGGCCACATATTTTCATTGCTTCTGAGCTGCAGAGCAAACAACTGACACACTTGAGAAGTTCAGTCCTAAGGGAAAAAAGGAATTCCGCCATATCATGCCAGTACATTAGTTAGATAGTGACATCATGCGGAACAAATATAGACAATTCTAGCGCGTGAGAGAAGGTAAAAGGGAGAAAATGAGCCTTAGGAAATAGGGAATATACACCGCTTAAAATATCCACTTCCAAAGCCACGTAACTGGACATTGCTTGTGAGACAGCAGGTTAGTACATCCTTAAGGGACACAGGAAGTCTGCATTTCCTGAAGAGTCCCTAAAGGGATGTATGTATCTATGTATTTCCAATTCTGATCTCCAACCACAATCCAAAGCTCTTGCAAACTTATTCAGCTTTAAAATATTGCCTCTCCTGCCTATCCACCAAGAATCTGTTCTCCTGTCTCATAATCTTGTGCGTCAACTGTTATAACTTTCATCCTCTATCCTTTGTATATGCAATTTTACCTTATTCTCAGCCATCCGGAAAAGCTGTGAAAACTGCTGTCCTTTTCTGCTTAGTTAATCATATCTTGCATCTTTCCACTGACTAGCTCTTCTCTGTAATATTATCTATCTTGTTCAAACCTGCTGATATATTTGTACGAAAAAGATTTAGGGAGATCTGTGTCTCTCTAGCCCTTAGGGAATGATACCTTCTGCCTCTGGCTCAGTTTTTTAAACAAGGGTACCAACAAACATATTTCCCATGCTGCTGATTAGCCAAGGAAAGAACTGTCCTCTAAAAGCTCCATTCCCTGTTTATTTCCTTCTCTTTATAGTTTTTTCTGTTGCCAAAACACCTATCTTTATGGTGATAAAGGCTATGGCACTCAGATCAATGCCTCTTCCTCTTTCCTTTGTATCTTTTGCTTTCTCCTTACATTTCAGCTCATACTCAGATTAGAAGCTCTCTAGGTCAAGACCACCTCCTTCAGTCCATATTTTTACAGTGTTCAGGCAACTGGGTGGCTCTTGGGCACTGTCAGCAGCATAAACAGGAAACCAAGTAATAAATTAAGGGGATCAACAGGGTGTTAAAACCAAGCTTATCTGAGGTCTCATTTTCTGACAGACCAATGTTTTCAAGTCTTGCATTGTGATCCACGCCTGTTTTACTGCTTCTCTGAACCCAAGCCACAGAGGCTATGTCAGTTCTACCCTGAGCCAAACAGCACTGACCACAACAGAACCACAACCACTCAAAATTCTAGAGTATCAATCTGAAATACCCTGTTTAACTGCTACTGAGAGATCAATATCCACATTTTCCCCTAAATTCCAATGCAAACAAAATAAATGTTTGAGGCCCAAGCTGGAAAGAAAAAAAAAAAAGTATTGGAGCTTTAAAATATTGTGTTTGACCCTAGCAGTGAAACAATTTCCATTCCCTTGGAAACTAAGAGGTGGGGGGGCATCAGTGTATCTGACAACAATAACAAAAATGTTTTCAATTTTTTAAGGTTTCACAATGAAGTGTAAAACTTTAGAAGATAAAATAAGCGGTAGAATTTTGGAAAAATGAAACTCTAAGAACATTGACATTTTGATGCTGATTCATTCTGCAACATGAAGACAGCCACAAATCACAAATTTCAATAGTTACAAAGCCCTGCATGACTTCACCATAGCTTACAAAGTCAGGGGCTGGAAAGATCTGTTAGGTCATCTCACCCACTCTCCTTCTCAGTTCAGGATTGCTCCCAGTGGTATTTTGCACGTTTTTACTCAGAACAGAAAATAAGTAAAAGCTGTAAGGTGCTATTAAAATGAGTGAGGAACCGGGGAAAATTAACATCAAGCACTATACAGTGATAAAACACAGATAATGAAGAAGTGATCGGATTATGTTTTATATGCATACTTACAACCCACTGGGGATTACTAAAATATCTGTAAACGAATGTAACTGCTGATTACATGCCTTCCAATTTCACAGTTCCATTTACCATTGCTGTTTAGCTATATATTTAACTATCGTTTGCCTCAGCACAACTATAATGGTAAACCCCAGATAGAGATTCATTCCACTAAAACCACTTGCTCCAGTAACTGCATTCCAGTAACCAGTACAAAATTAGCTCACACCTTCTCAGTCTGACCACTTTCCTGCGTTTGATACTACCAAGCCCCTTCTTGGTATGGAACTTAACCGAAGATCTTGACCTTGGCTTTGGTGTAAAATTTATCCTTGAATTCTTTTTCAGACAGTCCTTGCATTTTCTTTAAGAGCCTGTCTTCTTCCTCATAGCCAGTGAGCTACGTAGGCTCTTGGCCACTCCGGTCCTTCAGCCTTTGGAAAGTTCTTGCTCATTGCTGGCTTTTGTTTTCACAAAGCTAATCCAAAATTCTCTCTATTCCTTTGTATCCCTGACAGATTTTCTCAGTCAGCTTCCTTGACAAAATCCATACACCAGAACTCTCCTGGGCTTTCTATCTGGAACCCGTTGATCTCACCCCCTAATTTAGATACATACTTTGCCCTTGCAGAGAAACCAATTCTTCCATTTTTTCCTTCATCATACTGCTCAAATCCATTTTCTACCTCCATTCCACATTATCAAAATCTCATAATCTCCCATCTTGGTTTATCAGTCAGACCCCTCCCTGAAACAGCTAAAGCCCTTATTAGTACTTTCAGACCCTTTCTAAACATCTTATCACTTCTGAGGTTTATCCTTCTCCTCTGAAGCATAGAATCATTACGGTTGGAAAAGACCGCCAAGATCTGGTCCATCCATCCACCTACCACTAACAAACCACTTCCCTAAGCACCATGTCCAACCTTTCCTTAAACACCCCCAGGGACGGTGACTCCACCACTTCCCTGGGCAACTCATTCCAATGCCTGACTTCTCTTTCTGAGAAAAAATGTCTCCTCATTGCCAACCTGAACCTCCCCTGCCACAACTTGAGGCCGTTCACTCTAGTCCTATCATGAGTTACCTGTGAGAAGAGGCCGACCCCCAGCTCCCCACACCTTCCTTTCAGGTAGCTGCAGAGAGCAGTAAGGTCTCCCCTGAGCCTCCTCTTCTCCAGACTAAACAACCCCAGTTCCCTCAGCCGCTCCTCACAGGACTTCTGTTCCAGGCCCTTCACCAGCTTCGTAGCTCTTCTCTGGGGATGTTCCAGGGCCTCAATGTCCTTCTTGTAGTGAGGGGCCCAAAACTGAACACAGCACTTGAGGTGCAGCCTCACCAGACCTGATTACAGGGGGACGATCACCTCCCCGGTCCTGCTGGCTAGCTATGCAATACTGGAAAACCTCACCCTATTTAACATTTTATTTCTTTTGCACTCTCAGCCTATGTACGGGCTGATGATTTCCACTATCAAGTTATCTGCATCTCTCTTGAGTACCATAGCATTCTCTAGCTACTGGCATCTAGAAGTTTTGTAAAACTGAATCAGAAATGCAAAAGTTGAGGAGAGATTTGAAAGCCAAGAATTTGTGAAGTCATCTCAGCATACTGTTCTGATGGAGCCATTCAATTCCTTTGCTGAGATCTACTTGTTTTTTCTACAGAAAAGTCAAAGAGCAGCTACATATGTGATCACCAGAGACTTTCAATATGCCTAGCTATTTATTCTGCTAATGAGTTCAAAGTCATGCGAATATATACCTGACTTGTTTTAAACACTAAAACAATGACTGCATTCTATGATATTTATTAATAACAAGCTGAATAAACTTGAGTTACAGCAGCAAAATTTTGCAGCAAGTATCCAGACAGACAAATGTAACGAAGCTAAAAAAAACTAGAAGTTCCTCATTCATTGGGGAAGAGTGGTGAAAGAAATCAGATACAGAAAAAAACTCTTTAACTACAAATTGGGCTCTCTGAGACTGTATCTTTTGGATTTTATTCCTCAGCAAATTAAAACACGTTGCTTTTTCTTCTACTACAGTTTATCCATCAGAAGCCAAGATCCAGTGAAACTTCTTATTCATGCTCTATTCTTGAGCAGAATTCCTTACTGACCTCAAAATAACGGCTGCTGTTTTGCAAACAGGTGAGGAGCCCAGGCTTGCCCTGTAAAATAGAGATGCATCCAGGGAACATGTAATAGAGTTCCTCCCAGCATGTCGGCATTTGCAGTATATAACTCACCAGACCTGGAGGTTTAACAAGACCCTAGGGGCCTACCCTTAGGTGGTCAGGTTAAAAACAGATTTTATCATTTGTTTGCAACACCCTAAATCTTGATGTAGGCTTTACTTTTAGGGAAGTGATACTAGCCTATTTGCAAACTAATTTGTCATAACAGGCCCATTGTAAAAGATGTTGCTCAAAGGCATACCTGCCATATATTTCTAAATGGATTAGAAGACAATTAACGTTTTAAAAGCTTCAGGCATTTTGTGTAATGAAGAGATTAAATGTAATGCCAGAAAAAACTTTTCTCATCTGTTTATTTGTCATACATGCTGTTACATGCTTTACAGTTACTTAAGCACAATTAACTAAACCTGAGATAATGCCAAGGCTGTCAAGCATATATCAACTCCTCACTGCTTAGAAGACAGGTAAATAAAACAACTTCAATTTATTAGAAACCGTTGTTATTTACCTAGTCTGAAACAGCAGCACTTGACATGGCAGAACTCAAAAAACTTCTAGGCTATACTAGATGACCAGGTTATGTATATAATTAACTGTACATCCTAAAATTGCCTTGATTCCTGGGCATTTTTGGTGCATGGATGCTTTAACACACACACAGGCACACACTATAAAAGTACACACACAAAAGGTGTGGGGTAAGGGAGATGGGAACAGTAAGAGGATTAGTACTGAGAATTCACCTTTAAAGTTGCCTTTTATGAAGAAATTTAGATAAGCGAGAAAAACTGAAGCGTAAAAATAGGCACAGCAAGAGCTCTTGGGGCCCTGAAAAGGATTAGAAAGAAACACTCCAGGAACTGAGTCAGAAAAGAAAAGAGTCAAGCGTGAACAGACAGGCAAAGGTAGAGCTCAGTTGTTAGACAGTCTGACGAAGTTGTAAAATCCTTCTTACCAACCTTGTTCTGATAATTTATTTATATGTTACAGTATCCTACTGTCTGACACCTCAGGTACCTGTCTATTGTAGCAGTTTCCAAAGGAAACTAGCAGGACCATAAACTTGAAGAGAAGCACTTGAATCTCACATAGAAAGTACAAGATAGCAGAGAAATACAAAGAGGAACATAACAGTGAATAGGGAAGATGATGAAGCTGGTTCAGATCAGACAACCGATAGCCAAAAAGAAACAGCAGCTTGCTGTTCAGATAAGATGTGTAAATCCACGATAGAAATTGAACTTGTGATCAAGACAGCAGGGAAAGGTCATTCAAGGACAGAGCCCGGCAGAAAAGAGGACCATGAGGAGATGTAGATTCTGAGAGCTGCAAAGAAAAGGGAAGAAAGAGAGGAAGAGAAAACCGAGACATTGAACACAGATGACCATGGTCAAATCATTTTTTTGAACTAGTTTTTTTCACTTATTGATAGATACTTTATTTGATCTTCTGAAGATCAAAATACATAGAAATTCTAAGGATAATCTGAAAATTGACATGGGCAAGACAAAACATGGTTGGATTCCTTCCCTTTAACAAAAATAAGATTGATATAGTGACTTGATCATATTGAAATATTATCTACGTAGGCAAGAAATTTGTTAGAAAACTAAAGTTACCAGACTATGCTATTAAACCTAAAAGCTGGAAGCTAGCAGTAGGTGTGTTTAGACTAGAAAAAAAAAAAAAATGGAAATGAAACTGTTGTAAATTCACACTGAAACATTACTTCACAAAAGTGCCAACCAACTATGCTGGTATTCTATATAAAGAATGAAAGGCTAAATTTAAAGAGCTGCTTTTGCTCAGAAAGCATAACAGATGGTTATGGATCTGCAATTGGAGAAATTGTTATGTGATTTGCTACGGCATACATCATGCAAGATATCAGACTTGACGACCATAGCGATGTCTCTATTATACTGTAAAATATACAAATCCCTTGCCCCTCCCCTCTTTTGTCACAGTTACACTAATAAACACTCTGTAAGAAAGTGATCAAGCTATGCATCTTCTATTCACCTACACCTTAACATAAATTGTTCCCTAGAAACAAACAAAACAAGACAACCTTACAACTGTTTTATTTTATATTTTCAACATTAGATTTACTATAAGGATTTAGTCAGATATCTACAAGTCACATTTAACATTCATTTTACGACCCATTCTTGAATACTAAGTTTCTCCAAAAACTGTTTTTGATGAAACCTTCCACCATATCTGCACTATTTTACCTCTTTCTGTAACAGAATTTGGACAGAAGAAAACATTAATCACCTGTGACTATGCGTAGTAGAGATGTAGAAAAAGTGTTTCAATAATAAGGGAGAAAAACATCATTTACTTTAGTGAATATTCTATTTAGAAAGTAAAAGATGAGATAAGGAAACATACACTGTACATGCAACCAATATCAAACTCCTAATTCAGACTTCAGATTTATCAACTGTAGCATATATATAATATAAAATAACACGATTGGCCATGTACCTCATGAAACAATGTACTTACTCTCTTCACCTTAGAATGAAACCAATAAACTTTATACAACCTAGTCCAATTTATGATCAATAGTAAGTGCCACTGACAGAACTGCCCGTGTATTTTTAGTCATCTTTTGAGTGAATTACAGCATTGCAACAAAGTTGCTAACAACAAATTCAGCAATTTCAGGTAATTTAAAGACTTGGACAAGAAAAGACCTTTAAAAGAGGTCCACCCACATATTTAGAAACATTATTTGAATTTTTGAAAATATCATTCCTTTTAATGCTAACGACTAGAAACAATTAAAAATTTTGCAAAATGTTAGTACTTACTTGTCTCCAAAGAATTTTCTCCAGAAATCTGCAGCATCTGCTTTGGTGATACGAAAATTATCACCCTGGAATTGGCCATTTGGAAAAATAGCCTTGATTTCTGCTAGCATGTGGCTGAAGATGAGGGACAGCTTTGTTAGATTTCTCCTGTAGATATAATAGGGAAAAAAAAAAAAGATCAAATCCTTGAACTTGAATAGGTCTTCCAGAATCTCATATATTCTGCATATTTGCATAATAATCACTGCCTGACACAAGAAAAACATTGTACTTCCAACTGAAAAGACATCATACAAATACAAATTAGTAGTTTGAGTTTGCATGCACTTCTGAGTACATATTTATCACAGGCCTCCATGAATACAAAAAAAAAGAAAAAGAAAAACCCTTAAAATTTATTTTTATATGCGAGATCAAGCCTATTTCAGTCCAGGTTTCTAAGCACATCAGCAGACTGGGTTTACTCTCCTTTCCTATGGCAATTTTACTCTTTTTACTCTTTCCAGCTTTTCCTTACTGGAGCCACTTCCTATTCTTTTTTTACATACTTTTTCTTTAGTTAAAGCTTGGTTTCAATTTCCACTGGTGTTAGAAACAAAATCAAACTTTTTTTTTTTTTTGCTATCAGTTCACTTCCATAAGCTTTTCCCGCTTTATATCAGTTCATCAAAAAATATTTTTTTGCATAGAAAACCCATTTAGTATAGTAAAAAGAACATTATATCTTTAAATGCAGATGAATCTTCTATGGAAAAACCTGTGGGAGATGGTGGAAAGAGGAGATGGAAGAAGGAAGGGTGAAGCAATCTTTATTAGTTTCCTTCTAGAGATTTCTTAGACCTTCCTGGCAGCAGCAAAGGGGCATTTTCCCACCTGATATATACAACAGACACCACCACCCAGGAGACCAGTTTCAGATTAAGAATTTGTATTCTTATGATCTCAGGTACTGCTTCACAGTGCTTTAAAAGGTTTAACAGTAAAATAATGCTTATCAATCACATAATGTATAACTGCTTATATACAATATTTTAAATAAATTCAAAATTATTCATAAGTCCCCAGCCATATTAAAAGATTAAAATTCAACTGATGGATTGTTACACACACACGTACCAAACATCTTCCAGAATATGTAGAACAGAGTTTTCATGCTCAAAATCATTAAAATAGTATAACAGATATATAAAAGAACTCATCTTAATACTGAAGTAGTAATTACTTCAGCTAAATTTGTGTACAACTTACAATAGAGATTCCTGTGGAAGCTGTGTTGCAAATTTTAATACAGGTTTTGCTACCAGAAAAACAATGGTGAAAGCAGTTATTTTGAAAATATAAGCAATTAAAAAAAAAAAAAGCTTGATGAATACACTCTCCCTCCTCACAAGATTCAGAATGATTGTAGGACTAATTCTTTCAGTCCTTTAATTCCTCCAGTAAAATCAGATGTCTGTAATTATGATGCCCAACTGTTCCTTATTTTCTGGATTTGTTCCTTGCTATCCCCCTTCCTGTTTCCTTTGTACTTTAATTACCCACACATGTTCCTTATTATTTTGCTCCTCAGAAGTCAAGCCTGATGCACAGAAAAAGCAACAGCTATTTTAATGTGGCTTCATCAGCCTGCCCTAGACCCAAGATCAGGCAAAACCCTTTCTGTACTCAGGACAGATGAGCACATGATTTGGCACAAGTTTTCACAGAGCTCTCCCGTGGCTGGTACACAATATATATGTCTACGTTGTCTACATTTCCAGTTTACTGTGCTGCAGGGGTTCTTTCCAGGTACAAATCTGCATAGTTAGCTATTACAAAACTTGCTGGATTTGTGAGGCTTCAGCCTTGCAGCAAGCTAAAGGATGAAGTCACATACAAGTTCCACCTGGGGCACCTTCCCCACACTGCCACCAGAAGGCACTTCCTTGCCTGGAGGAGGGTGTGTGCCTACTAAACATACCTGCACAGTACGTGACCAAACCAACAACTGGCAGGAACTCGCCAGCAAATGCACTGCACAGACATGCTGGGGTTGTATCTGAATAGCAAACTCTGTTTGCACGCCAGTCACGCAGAACATCAACAAACTTCTGTTTCGTTATTCAAGTTGGTTAAAAAAAAATAAATGTCAAGAGAAAATTATCTTTGGTTTGTGTTTGTATCAACAAGATAAAATGTTTTAATATCAAACTAAGATATCTTTCTTTCATCTGACTGCAAAGCTGAAACTTGACAAAAACTAGAACCTTATCTGTGCTTGGACATACACCACAGCACGTATAAATAGCAAATTCTTGATCATTTGTATATATGGTGGCAGTTTCTTCCTTAATTTTGATTCTTGATGTACCTGATGACTATCTCAAGTTCCTCTAATATCAAATAATTATAAATTGCTGCCTTAACTTTTCACTTAACTGTTTTTCTTCAGAATTGTAAAGCACATGCTGCACCATTTTTGCTTATTTATGTTTACATTGCACCAGCTTTCAATAACTTACTGAGACAGGCAAAGCTCAGTGATTTTCAAAAATTATACAAGGTGCAGAGATAAGGCCATCAGGAAGGGCCACTGATTCTCCCTACCTGTGCATTTCTCTCTTCTGACAGTGTTTATCTGTTCCGGCACAGGCACTCCTGCTGCCCTGTGGAGGGCTCTCCCAGGGCATCTCAGGAAGCACATACACCTCTAACCACTTGCCTGCTTCTGAAGCTCCATCCTCTAAGTGACTCCTTTTTCTCTCCCCATGTAAAGACGGATCAGTATCAAAAAATTTTCAGCTTATTTCCCATGCATAAGACAAGGTATTCAAGTTCTATGTATATGGAAAACAACAACTAAACTCATCAGTTTTGGCATCTCAGTGAGCAACCCTAACGGAAGCCAAAGAAATGGTCAATGTGAGCCACCTATTTTGGATCCCTGACACCACAAGACTAAAGAAACCAATCCTGATCAGCTCAGTTGGCATCTCTGACCCTAACACAGGATTTTCTTCTCACAGTCACTGTGTGGACTGTTGCAGTAGCAGAGGAATGATGCGAACACAACCTCATATTGGCAGTCATGTGGCACAGAAGAGCTCTGATGGCAGATTCACGCCCTAGAGTGACCCTTTTGATTCATTAGATTCTAGCAGGGGAGAAACATCTTAAGGGATCTTATTGGAGCAATGCCTTAGGAAAAATATACATATATATCCATTTTATAGAGAAACAATAGGCTTAATGCCTGAGTACAGCCCTCAGGTTTGCAATTATAATATACTTTATAATATACTGGCAGGCTGGAGCAGGTTAGAGGGTGATTTCTTCCTCAGCTGTACTCTATATAGAGCTGTACTCTATACCAGGCACAACATCTTCTTGATTTCTGTAGAGAGAATGGATTTCATGCTGAGGAGAAAAATCTTATCTTTCAGAAATCAAAATCAAATAACACTGCCCCTTTATAGCAAATTGAACTGGGATGGTCGTTCTTCACAATATAATGGTTACTTTGGTAAGATTTAAGAATATTTTAACACTAAATAATAGTATATCAACTGAATTTTATGTAACAGATAACGTAGCTCTCTCCCATATTATCTGCAACATTTTTAACAACCATTATTTGATGTTTTTCCTATTATTCAGGCTTAGCCTTTGCTAACTTACTTTTCCTAACTCAAGCTGATGATACAGTTCAACCCCGTGGTAGAACATTTCTGAAGTACCAATTTTTCAGTCATACTCGGTTATTTGTTGCCAGACAAATGCTTGTACATCACAGAGCTATGGTAAGAACATAAGTTGCATATTTTGAACAGTCTATTTAAAGCCAGCTGAAAACTTTGAAACCACCCTAGATAAGATATAAAAACAAAAGATCAAATTTGCAGTTGGTATAGACTGGCAAAGGTCTACTGATTCAGTAAAGATCTTTTGGTTAGTCAGAAGAAAGATCCTTTTTCTTAATTTCATAATTACCTGCCTTTTGGAGTAATAAAACAACAGCAAGTTTTCTGAAATAGAGACAGTGAAGCCTGAAAACAAAAATCATGAGTTTGTTCACTTTTCCAGTGAACTAGTATCTCCTGGATCAATTTTCTCTTCAAGTTCAGGGAGGGAGGGCAGGCTAGAGACGGCTGCAACAATCAAGATTTCACAACTGAAGGAATTTTCAAATACCCATAAATGCCATAAATTTGAAAATAAGACTCAATAATGGAAATATTACAACAACCTGGCCACAACCAGAGCAGCAGCAGCAAGTAGTGGAAGGTCTAAAGCACTCCTGCCCTCCTGGATCTATAAAACAGGAAAGCGAGGCATGCCTGGCATGCAGTAACACAGATAAGTTTTGGCTGTGTCAACTTTCTAACCACTGCATGAAAGCTAATTTTACTTTTGGAAGGCAATATGGTCTAGCAAACAGAACTGGATAGGGAATTAGGGTGTGTCATTTCCTTTCTGCCACTAGCCTGATTGATGAGGTGGGATGAACACCTGTGTCCTGCTTTTTACTGCCAGCATATGAGGAGGAATGGAGTAAAATACTCTGAGAGTTCCTAAATTGGAGACCTTCAAATAAATATAGTTGACAGAATCAACATATACATAAATATGCACAGAAATGCATACACCTGAGCCCTGGATCCTTTGTAGTTACTGGATTTCACACACTATAACCAAGACAAATTAATTTTAAGCAATCTGTACTTATATCTCACACACAAAAAATTGAAAATGCATAAATATTGTATGTTCATATCACTTCTACTTTCATGCTTATATCTTACTACCTACCATGAAAGTGATTATTTGTATTTTGCAATTATTTCGGGGGGGGGGGGGGGGGGGGGACTGCACAAGAAAAAAGTCAGTCTGTACAACTTTGCAGTTACTTTATTCCAAAAATAAGATTACTGCTGGGTTCCCTATTTCACTGCATTTAACAAGTGTTAACAATCTTTCTGCTCCCACTCTTTGTTATATAATAAACAATGCAACAACCTTCCAAGTTCATAATATATCTCAGTGGCTGGCACAAAAAAAAAAAAAGACACTCTTCTTTAGAACTAGGATCAGATCTGTTTGGCAGTTAAGAGCATTTTCCAGTAACAGATCTGACACAAAAGTAGACTAGTCTATTACTAAATAAAAGATTATTCTTCTACAATTCTTACGCAGAATACATGGACAAAGACAGCTCTGTTAGCTGGCAAAACCACAAGTTGTAATTGTTTATGAATCAAGATAAAAGGAAGTTTGAAAAGCCTTTAAAAGGTGAACTGTTGATTTTAACTTTTAAAAATCCAACCCCCCCTCAAAATATTAAAGCTTCAAAATCCAAAGCATATGTACAGAGCTCATTTCACCTAATTAGTTGCATTTAAAACAGATTTCTGATCCATATGCTCAAGTTGCAGTAAAATACAGGGATCCTACAAAACACATGCTGCTAATTAGAACTAAGGGAATATAGTCCTGTGGTTCGGGCACAAGAGAGGGAAGTCAAGACCAACACACCTAGCTCTTCCACTTTACTGCCTGAGAGATGAGTATTTATGTTTTGTGCTCCAGGCTTCCAAAATATTTCCTATTTGTATTTTGCCACCACAAGGAAAATCATGGCTGTCCAAAACTGTTCTCGACAGATTATATTTCTGCCACTAACTAAAGACAGGCAGCACAGGCAGGAATACACTAAGTTCAGGATAAATCACCTCAAAAAAAAAGATGAAAAAACGTGTATTTCAGATCTACAAAAAGACACAGAGACAGGGCTAAAAGGGATACATGCAACTAGCAGCTCAGTCTCGATAAACCAGTATAACCCACACTTATTTATCCCCCTTCCTCTCCCAGAACTTCCCCTTTCTCAGACAGTAAACACAGGAATTAAAAAACAAAAAAGCTGCTGATTTAGAAAGTTACAGACATAGAACACAGTCTTCTAGTCTTAACAAATGATCTCTCCTTAACACTTCAGAAGTAAAGGAAATTGAAGGTTCCTGTCAATAAGCCTGTGGAGAAAAAGCCTGTCTACCGTCATACTTGGTAATTAGTTCAACTCTGGATCTATGCAATAATTATTTTTAAAAGCTATAAGGACAGAGTATTGTTCAGAGACCAAAGTATATGGGACTATTCTTGGGACAAAATATTCTTGGGACTAAAAATATATGTGAGCTGTATTTCCTTCTTCTGCCACTGACTCATAGAAGGAATGTAGACAAATGACTGAATTTTGCTATGATTTAGTTTCCTCACCTGCAAAGCCCAGGAAAAAGGAAAAAAAAAAAAAAGGAAAAAACAAACAAAAAACACTGTCTTCAACATGGAGAGATTGAGCCAATGGTTAAATTCATCGTGTACTAAACATGAAAAACAAGTATAAACTTCTAAGAAATCACCTGTATGCAACTGCTACTTAAATCCTGAAGGAGCTGAGCTTGTCATGCGTAGAAAAACATTACCCTTCCTCATGTCTTTCTCATCAGCTGTTTTCTGACATATACCAAAGTATTGTGCAAGTCTATTGCAGCTGTGTTGTTCAGGATGTATACCAAAAGTAAAAAATGGCAAACTTTGGGTAAGATTTAGGGAAGGATGTTCCAGAAAACAAAGAAAGCTGATGGTAATGTCACCTTTAACTTTACTCCACCTTTTCATTTGCTTAAAAATCATTTCACACAAATATACCCACTTCAACCAGCATATTTGAAAGACCAGAGAAAGGTGTCAACACGAAAGATAATTCTTGAGAAATTCAATCCATCTTTCAAAACTGCTTATCAGCTTTTGTTGCTTCTGCAGTATGTATTTTCTTCCCCATTTATGCAAAAACAATGACCACAACATAATTTAGTAAAGAAAACTGAATACAAATACAAAGGAAGGAAGATGCACAATGTTTCTCCAAATCTAAGACTCTACAAGCTCACTCATTACTGTCTCTAATCTTTCATTTACGAACTACTGTGGCATTGGGCCTGCCAACATCTCTTAAGGAAAACTCTGTCCAAGGATTACATTTGGGTTTTGCTGAACAAACACTCCATACAACAGCAATCATGAATAGTTCTCCTGAGCTGGGCTTCACAGCCCACATTTAGAATATTTTGCTACTTCCAGATCTGTCCAAAGAGCTGTTATCAGGTGGACACAAATGTCTCAAGGTACTCCTAGGTCTATTTAATCTATTTTCTCACTAGTGCTCAGATATACTGGGTAACGAATATATCCAATGAAATGAGAACACAGTGTGTTAGCACAAATTAAAGTAAGAAAGAAAACGCAGTCTGCATAAAACAGAAGTTGAAAAAAAAAAAAAGGACAAATAGTGTGTTGCCATGCTGAAGATCTAATCATTTTCCCATAAGTAGTTATTATCTTTAATTACTTACACAAAATGACAACAGAGGTAAAAATAAAAAAACTCTAGCGGATGCTACTCATGGAAATAAATTTGAATGAAACTGATCTGAATATTTACAAGAATAAATACTTTGTCAAGTATCAATTCTATTGCATTATAGGTAATAACACAGGCTCACAGCTAACAGATTTTGCTATCAAAACTTTTAATTGAGCTATTATATCATCCTGACAAACTACAAGATTTAACATACCTGATCGGACATGTACAAATATAGGAAATAAAACTGGACACTGGTTGGTTTACTTTTATTTGATACTTTTATCAGTTGCTTTTACACTATTCTTTCACTCATCAATATCAACGTGTGATTTAGCACTGTTCTGCTTCCTCCACCTTCCTGTAGATGTCTTTGTCTACCAAGATCCAGTGTTATTAATTTCACACTGAAAGTGTGAATGCCAGAAAGTGTAACGCAGAAATCCACATCTCTAAACAAAACTGAGGTTGTTACAGAAACCCCCCTGGAACAAAGCTAAGTCCCTTTTTTGAAAAACTGAATTATCTAACTGGACCTATAAATATGAAAAAAACTTTTAAAAAAATGAACTAGTATGAAACACAGAAGTGATAAACATACCATCATCCAGAGCTTTCTTTAAGTGGAAGAAATATTCAAATATTTCAAACACTTTGCAAAACTAAACAGTCTGTTAAAGGCAGTAAACAGAACAGTAAACATTTTGAATTTCTTTGCAATGTGAGGTCACTACTATAATTCAAGTTATCAGTGTACTGGAAGTACAATCAATAGCACCTACAGGTGCTAACATGTTCCCATATAATCATTACCCTGACTATACTTGTGAGGATTATTCGGTTTGGAGAGCACAAGCACAAATACAGGCTGGGCAGACAATGAACTGAGCCAGCAACGTGCGCTTGCAGCCCAGAAAATGAACCACATCCTGGGCTGCATCAAAAGCAGCGCTGCCAGCAGGGCAAGGGAGGTGATTGTGCCCCTCTGTTCTGCTCTCCTGAGAGCAGAACTGTTCTGCTCTCCTGGAGCCCTGCATTCAGCTCTGGGGCTCCAGCACAACAGGGACATGGATGTATTAGAACACGTCCAGAGGAGGCCATGAGGATGATTAAGGGGCTGGAGCTCCTCTCCTGTGAAGACAGGCTGAGAGCTCCAGATGTTCAGCCTGGAGAGGAGAAGGCTCCAGGGAGACCCTATAGTGGCCTTCCAGTACCTAAAGGGGGCCTACAGGAAAGCTGGGGAGGGACTCTTTGGCAGGGGTTATAGGGATAGGACAAGGGAAAATAGTTTTAAATTTAAAAGGGTAGATTTACATTAAATGTTAGGAGGAAATTCTTCACTCAGAGGGCGGTGAGGCACTGGCACAGGCTGCCCAGAGAAGCTGTGGATGCCCCATCCCTGGAGGTGTTCAAGGCCAGGCTGGACACAAATTTGGGCAACCAGGCCTGGTGGGAGGTGTCCCTGCCCATGGCAGGGGGTTGGAACTGGCTGGGCTTTAAGGTCCCTGCCAACCCAAACCATTCTACGATTCTATGATTACCCATGCCATAGATAAAGCATTTCCTCACCAGTCCAAGCAAAGCTGCATTCAAAAAGGAACACGTGTGCATGTAGAGCAACTTGTGTTATTCTGGAAGGGATACAAGGCTGAGCTTGGCACAAATCCTGCTGCAGTCAACAGCAGCAGCCCAAAGGCCAGGGATGTCAAAATGAGGTACTGATATGACTACACGGTTACCTGCTTGACAGAGATCCAGCATGAGCGAAGGAAAGAGTTTTAGTTCTGTGTTGTGCTTAATCTAGTTCACTGTCATGCAGCACCAGGATATAGCACAGGTTCTGAGGTGCTAATACCAACAGAGCAGGCGTGCCCACATAGCACCCTGAGTATCTTAGTACGCAGGTTTTCCTCTTATCCAGACAGCACATCATTGATTATGTTTTGCTTTTTTGTCTGCAGTATGCTGTTTCCTTACACAGAAATAGTCAAGAACATGTTATATAGGCTTGTTCTTTTGGAACTTTCTATTCATACTTTGTTACCTTACCTTAAAAGAATGATGATGCTGATGATGTTATGTTTTCTAAGTGAAATAAATTAAAAAGCCACTTCATGTAAATGAGCATCCTCAGCAATAAGCAATATGAATTACTTAATTTTACAATCAAAACCTATTCAATTCTGCACCAGTGTAGTTTCTCATGTAGTCAAATCTTTCCGGTTGTTAAGCACTCTTCTAAAACTTTTTCAGGCTTACTGAACTTACTTTTCATCATGATGAATGACTGGAGAAATACTGTTAACACAATCTAGCCATTTCTGAAAGCAAAACTGGTAATACATTTTCCTGACATTGAGAGGTTTTTGCAAACTAATATGCATATATGCATCATTCATATCTATCATTCTTAAGTACCTAAATCCAATTTTGGTATTTAACAGGAAATGGTCTTCGGGTCATACACGAGTCCCAGTATTCTTGCGAAGATTTACACAAATTTGGCCAAATGATGAAACTGAGGGAAATCTTATCCAGAGCAGCCCAAAACAAAATTCAAAGTTCTCAGCTCCTATGGGTGACTAAACTACATATGAAACATTTGCAGACAGTAACTGAGCATGTACTAACTTGCAGCCTGTGGATGCTTGCTAAGTGAGTATCTACCCTACATTCAGGCCTACCCTGGCAACAGTCTCACAGAATAATAACCTTTTACACCCTATCTAGAGGCTGTAACAATGTACAAATACATAGGGGACCAACCACGATCACACAGATAATATTAGTTCTGGTAATTCTTCTGAGATCCTGACTCTGTCATTTTACTAGTGAGCTATTCTGATACAGATAAAGGATCTCAATTAAAGTTTTAAAATAACCTAGCATTCCCTTTCATACATTGGGAGTATATAGAAGTATCAAAACTGCTTCATTTGGGGAAGAGGTTGTGGGGTTTTTTTTAAACAAAAGTTTTCATTACATCCTGTGCCATACATGATTCCATCGGAGTGCAAGTCAAGACCTGCAACCCTCCAATTCTATTTCTTCACAGATACATTTTCACAGACCTTCAATAAAATATGTCAAAACAGTAATTTTTACCTTAAGCCCTGAAGTAAGATTTCCTGTAGGCAGACGCTTTCATTAAAGCATTGTAAGAACTACCTGTTAGAAAGTAATGTGGAAGCTAGAGAAATCATGTCCTCTGTTCATGATGCCACTCCTTGATTTGTACAATTTTGAATACAAGTATGCAAGAACACATACACTAATCATCTTCACCACTAATAAGAAGATTGTAGAAAAACAACAATTAACTGGCTTCTAGGAATTCAGCTAAAATTAATTTTGTTCTATTTGTACTCCTATTGCTGTTACTCTGATGGGGATGTTTTGTCATTTTGCTGCTACCTGAAACACTCTTTTAAGATACTCATGAGTTCTCTCACTTACATACAGAAAAGAAAGACAGTATATTACATGGGATGTAGTTTGTTACATGAAACAGAACTGGACGTATATGTGTAATTTATTATGTGCAGACAAATGGAGATTACTTAAATCAGTATTCACAGATCTTAGAGTATTAATAAATTGCTTCCAAATAATACACAAATAATACAGCTGACATAAGATGATCTATTAAGATGACCTATTAGTTACATACTTTCAGAAATCATGATATTAATACATCTGTATGTTAAGTTCTCTCTTTTTTACTGGACAGGAAAGATTTGCCAGTAAACTACACACATAAGCTGCCGCAACAGAATGATTCATAGTGGGTTGTTTTTCACATGGTCTAAAATACATGTTATTTACCAGAATGAAAGTCCAAGCAAGAGTAAAATATTGCTAAATTACACACTGAAATATAATAATCATGCTCCAAACTACATCTCAAGTAATTCCTAGAACTAAATGTTATTGAGTTCCTATCAAAGTTATAATAAAAATTCCCATTTCCTCAGATGTACTTCAATCAAATCCACTTGAAATCATTCATTGAAAAGGATTTAAACATTACTTAGTGCTGAAATGCAGCCTGTGTGCAAGTTTCAGTTAACAAAAATCTGTTGCATAGAAAAGCAGTGTGATGCTAATGCACATTGCATGGAAATGTACAAAATATGACTGCACTGAAAATACTAAAGTACTGAAATTGTCTTAGAATGGTGACTATGTTTCTGCAACTGGGAGAATATAAAGAGATTTTCCCTCAAAGAAGAGTAACTTACAATCTCCGGCCAAAGCCATAAGCAACACTTATCTGCCCTCTTCACTTTCTTATACACCCTGAACCAATCAATCCTCCTGCACATCAGAAGCATCCTTAAACCATTTAAATCCAGATACGCCAGGTTATGTTAGGAGCTCTATCTGTACAGTACAGCAAGAAATGAAAAAACAATCTTACTATCTTACTAAAACCAATGCTTACTATCTGTTTTCCCCTTTCAACCTTAATAAGCTTATTTTATATTAATGACTACGTTTCTAAACATGAGTCATTCCCCAGTGCTTTCAGACAGTGGTGGTATTTTTGTACGTGGCCACTTCAACATGGACCACAGTCAAAGGTTTTAAAGAAAACTACATAGCCATGGCCTAAGAGGGAAGGTCCTTGCATGAATAAATAATTGGGCCATAAAAACTGGAAGCACAGGATAAGCATTAAGGGTCTCTGCTTGAACTGGAGGAAAGTACCAGCTGAGCTATACACAGATCTGCTCCGTTCAGCACATTCATGGGAAAACAGTGAGCAGTGAGGTGACAAAGTTGGCTGATTACACACAGCTATTCAAAGGCTATCAGGCTGACAGCTAACTTCTAACAGCTGTGGAGTGACTGCACAACAAAGACAGAGAAAGTTCAATCCACGAGAAGGCAACATGATGTACTGAAAAATAACCTCAACCTGATAAAAAAAACAGCAGACTGAGCTGACCGTTACCAGTCAGAAGTAAGACTTTGGATTATGATAGGTAATTCCATGACAGTATCAATTCATTGCTTATAAACATTAAAAAAGCAAACCAAACTATCAATTATCAGAGAAGGAACAGAGAACAAAACAGAAAACATAATTATGCCACCACGTAAAATCACAGACACCTCTTATTAAAACAGATGTATTAGAGCTGGAAGAGATGCATCAATAGACCACGAAGATTATCAAAGGCTTCAAATTTAGGAGGAACTGGGTGTGCTGGATCTCTTCAGCTTGGACAAGGAACCACGGAGAAAATATGACAGAGGCCTCCAAACTGAGAATGGCATAAGGAAGATGGATAGAAGCAAGCTCAAAAAAAAAAACAAAACACCTTGTCCACAGAAGTTGTTGCTTAAGGACACTGTGGAGGCAAATTTAAACAGGCTTGAGAGATGAGAAAATAACCAGGAAGAGCAGCTTCACAGCAGGTTACTAGAGTAACCAAGCACAGCTGGATCAGGAAATCCCCTGAGCTAAAAATGGCCAGACGCTAGAAGACTGCTGGGGAAACATAGTATGGTACAACATTTGCCCCATATATTCTTCCTTGGGTGTCTGCTGATGGTCATTGTGTAAATCAAGAATGACCACACTGATTCGGATTAAGGGTCTGTCTAGTACGGTACTCTATGTTCTTAAACTCGCTTACTTCACTTCTCGTACAAGGTGATTGCACAAAACTGTTATGCCTGATAACTCAGAATAATTTTGGAAGTCTCGGACAACAGAAACATCTTAAACAATCGCTCTTTTACACTCCCAAAATTTACAAATTGCCTAAAACACTGACTATGTCACGAGCGTGGCTGCATGCTCCACTAGGAGGGCAGCCTGGCAAGGTTCAGCATAAGGAAAGGGCAGGGAGAGGTGCAACACGGCATTAGGCAGAGATCTGTATAGGTACCAGTGTCACGCAGGAGCAGAGCACTGTGCTGTGCTTTAAAATGACAGGTGCAACAAGAACCTAGGTGGGCACTTGCTGACACGAGGGAAGCGAGTAGTGTTAAGAGAGCTGACGGCCAAGCTGAATCATAGACACCTTCGAAGATAATCGACATCAGTGGTGAGAGCCAAGCAAGACAGAGTTCCAAAAACTAAATCAAGGGGCTCTGAGAGGGCACGAGTCCAGAGCGCATGAGAACAGGTTACTGTACCACAGAGTGAAAGCATCAAAACTGACTGGCAACACGAAAACCTGTAAGTGTCACCCATAGCTAAATCTCACCACATGCAAACTATTGAAGCAATACACACGAATGTGATCTCAACTGGAAATAAGATAAACTCAAATTCCTTCCACTTATAATACTTTTTAAAAGCGTGGAAGTTCGAAGAGTCACACCCGATTTTTACTCCCCTGAGACTAAAAACTTGTGCAGTTCTGCCTAGCAATGAAGTTTACTTTGCTACTTGCAAAAGTAAACACTTTCTGTGATTATAGACTCTTGGAACTATCAACCAGCCTCTCAAAACAAATTGCTCTGAAAGAGGAACATAAAACTAAGGACAATAGTATTTTTCCATCAAACACCCAAGCATTCCTGCTCTTGCTAGCAAGGCTACTAAAAACAAAGAAAACAGCTGACAAATAATTCACATTGCAAGTTGAAATGGAAAAAAAAAAATCCTCTGGATACTAAAAAATCCAGCTGTAAGTTTCTAAACAGTCATTTTTCATGAATCATCCTAAAATCACTACACTATATCATCTGACAAATTCTTTATGTTTTCTTTAGTTTGCTTTAGTTTGTGATCCCAACGTTTCACTTTCTCTAGTTACTTGAATATTGTAGCTAAATTTAAAAATAATATTAATAATAATTTAAAAACAAAACAAAGAAACAAAAAAGAACACCCCCCCAAAAAACTGTCACAAAACAAGCATATATTATAAAGGACCACTGGGCCAAAAAAAAAAAAAATAAATCTGTCAAAAGCATATCCCCACTTCTGATCCTCAGACAGGCACCTTGGGATAGGAAAGGAACATTTATTTCCAAAGGTTTATATTATGAATAATAGGAAGACTGTTTAAATTTGAAGTGTAGGGAAAGAGAAATCAAATATAAAAGTACATTCCTTCCATCTTTGGAAAGTTCAGACCACTGGCTAGCATGGCAGATGGCCCGCTGAGGTTTGGCAAGGTTCAAAACGTCTGTGACAGAACTCTACTTGATGTGGTACGTTTGGTGTTAGAAACCACTTTCATTCATACGAGCAATTTTAGGCTATGTAAGTGGTATCTGACATGAACTGGCTGACAGAAATGCTATCGCAGTTGTAAGTCATATCTGAATTATTATAACAAATACTTGTGATCAACAGTATTGGTGATCTTGCAGTCAAAGTATAAAGTATCTGCTAAAGAGACTGAAAAAAAATCATTTACAAAACAGGAAATATTGCAGCTGTCAGTAAATACACTAAAGAAGCTTGTGCAGTCAACTTTAATATCTCAATCCCTATCAGCAAAAAGGCAATATTCTGGAGAGAGCTCTTTGTGCTCGTCATCCCTGCACGGCCTGTCCTGTCACTGGCCAGCTTTCAAAATTAAAACTTCTTCCCAGAAAAACAGGCAGGCCCTGTACACCAGTTTCCACCAGAAGTCCCACAGTACTTCTTCACTCCTCCTATTCCCTAAAGGCTGAAAGTAAATTCTTCCTACGGCTCCCAGAGAGGAGAGAGGAAAGGTGACAGACAGACAGGAAGGGGGGAACAGAAGAGGCAAAGGCCAAATAGTTTTCCTGGGCTTTCTTGCTTCCCACCCACCAAGCCACATTCCACAGCTCCACAAGGGATAACCCCTTCTTTAGGATAGAAGATAAAATAGTATCTGACATACAGCGTTCTCTTACAAAACACTCGTCCATGGAAAAGTCTGAAGCAAAACATGAAACATGCAGTGTGTTGCACTCGCGCTCCTTCATACCAGTCTAAATCCTACCAGATCACAGTAAACATTTGGGAAGGGAAAGAACCATACTTCATGTTAATATCCTGAACATACAAAATCCTCAAATACTTCTCTAAAGGGCCAGAGGATTAAAAGGACCGACTGGTATGTCATAGTGACTCATTATTTAAATCCAGAATATTACAACATTAGCCAACCAGATGAAACTTTTCTTCTGCCATCAGTGATATTAGTTAAAAAGGAAAGAAAAGAGATCTAGAGAAGGTATTGTGAGAAAAACAGCAGAAGATCTAAAATAAGAAGCCATTCAGAATGACAGAAATTATTTGAAGAAGTTAAAAATATTTTTGAAAGGTAGGGAGTAAAGCACAGTGCTATAAAACCCTTCGAAAGGTATTAAAAAAAAAAAGAGAGAGAGAAAAGGATAAAAAGATAGAAATGCAAAGTGGAAAATAAATGCTTCTGATTTTTCCTTAGGAACTTTATAGGTCACATTTTCCTCTAAGTTTAGTCACCTTAATTTCACAACTGGCTCACTTGCTAGTTGCACAAGACACATGACTAACAAGGCAGGGTAAGTTTTGACTTCAATAGATAAGTATTCAGTCAAAACTTATAAGCATGTAAAGAACAGCTCTCAATTTGATTTTTCCATTTCTTGGTCTTTCTACAGCCGTACTGCAAGGACTCCAACAATACTAGTAAAAAACGCACTGTTAACACTAAGCAGTTGATCAACAGTATCTTAAAGCAGCTGTACATAACCCTCTTGGAGAATATGAAAGTCATTTACTTCCAAAAGCAAGCCCTTAGCATATCTTAGGAACAATGTAAGTAATTTTGAATTGAGACTGTGCCAAGCAGCAGTTTCAATTTGCAGTATTTATTCAAAGAATCACAACTGTGAAAATGAGAAAGTGTTTTCCAAGTGTCTAGTTCCGAACAGTCTACTCCAGCTTTACTTACGTTTGTTTAATAAGAGGTTTAAGCAAAAGGCCACTTGAGCAACATAGCTCCTTTTGGAGCAATGCTAAATAAATCATAGCTAATCTAAACTCCCAGCTCACTTAATGAAAATTTGGAGTGCAGACAAAGTCATAGGAATGTGTTCAAGAGAGCGATTTCTTTTCTTGCAGAAGAAAGTTTAGTCCCCAACTACAAAGTTTCATCAGTCCAAGCAGAGACTATTCAGAGACTATTAACAACGCAGAGGATCTCTCTGGAACAGGTGTGACCCTCTGAGCAGGTGCTGGGAGGTCACAGACATCTCGCTGCAGGCCAGAGATTTAAGTACATAATGTGAGGCTATAGCTTTCCACACTTGCACCTGTGCAAATTAAGCACAAACCAGTGTAAAGCATCACCAATTCCAACTTCGTACAGCTGCAAGCCAGTGCACAGGTGCAGCTTCCCAGTGACTCAGAGCCAACATGTTTAATGCCATGACCACATACCTTCATTTCTTCCTCATGCAGTCCACAGACAAACCTCTACAATGGGTATTTACATACTTCCAATGGTTATTTTTAACATCACGGCTAGGGCGGGGGGAGGGGGAGATCCTGGAAGCATTCAATAAAAACATCCCTCCCATTTGTACATGGGAAACTTAAGCCTGTTTTCAAGTTGTCCTGAAGTAATTTCACAGTCAATTCACGGAACTCAATGGATTCTGCTGTAAACAAGCCTTGGCTGAAAACAAAGTTCATCCCACTGTAAATCTGATACTATGCTCAGATGCCCTAAATTCCACCTAGCTCGCTATGTGCTTGTTTTTGAAAATTTATAAAGCAAGGCCCGCTGAAGAACCCATGACTAACAGAAAAATAGATAAATAAATAAAACACATTTAAGACCAGCAAAGCCATACTGGATTCAAACAAAAACAGAAATCCCCTTCTCATGAGTGGCTACAGCCCACAGCATCCAGCACTACCTACTGAAAGCTAGCCCCAGTGTATAAATCTTACAAAACATGGGTTAAAAATAAAGGGGTAGCAAGAAGTATTACTCCAGAGTTTATTACCTGTCTTCTGACAACAAATAATAAAGCCTTACCCTAATTACTAATCCTTAAATACTCTTTCAATGATTAGCTTCCATTAAAATCAACTGATAGAACAACAAGGTCCCTCTAAACATAGTGACAGAAAAGCCAAAAACACGTAAGAAGATTTTGATTTTAAGTCGATGTCTCCATACAGATGGCTTGCTCTGGTGTAGTACTGGTAAACAGACAACAAAAGCCAGCAGCAAGATTCAGTGGATTCTTGCAAGGTCCTCTGAAAAGGATGGTTAGAAAATGGCCTGAAAAAATGGCCTGGGGATCAAATCAATCTCCTTGCCATTCCTTATGAACACACATACACACAAAAAGAAAAAAGAAAAACAAGAAAAAGAAACACTTCCTCAATTTAAGAAGACCTCATCCAACATTTCACTCTTCATACAGGCTTCCTAAGACTAGTTATCACCACAACCTGAAACTTTTCCAGACACGGAGAGGGGAGAGGTATGGCTTTCTGAAACTCCATCAGAACTAGGGTGCGCATTTGTCTGGGGGTACGCTCAGGGGCCCTGACTGCCCCTTCTGTATTGTCATTTGTCCTCTGGAGACTGCAGCATGGCAGAAAATCTGTTCAACAGAGAAGAGAAGACTGCAACGTGGGATATCCTTCCTTATGCAAAGCGAGATCTTTTTATTACCAAATTCATACCAATCTATTCATGTACTAGGAATACATGCAATATATGCTGGGATTTACCTACAACCCGATGTCATAAAAACAGCATGCGCTAAACCATGTCACATCAACACATTATTTAAAAAATATTTTTAATCATTTCTAGCTTTAGATAATCTTCTGAGCTTATTACATTCACCTTTGTGTTTAAGTATTTTCTTCATTTTTTTCTTGCATTCATTTTAATATTTATCCACTTGGCTTGAAATGTATTTTTCAGCTATAGGTAGGAAGGAGTGAGTTAAGTATCAGCTATCTAGATAACCAAGAAACCAGTTATTTTTGGTAGGCCATTTGGTATCAGACAGTGTTGATATATATTATAAATACATATCTAATTGGCAGCTCTGCAAAGCCCATTTTCACTGAAGAAGATGATAGTAGACCACTTCCTTTCCAACACCATAAAAAAAAAAAAGTGATCAGGGCATTTGTTTGTTCAGAATCAAGGGCCCAAATAGTTTCTGAGCGTTGCCCCACTCCCACACTTTCCTTTCATGTCTGCAGTTGCAATTAAAAATTCTTAGGTTTATGACTTGTTACAGACACCAGCAGCATGTTTGCATACCTTGCATCAGATTACACTTTTTACCCTCTCTGGAATGAAAAGCCTTCCCTGCAGTAAGGTAAAGAAATTCTAGTGCTCTGTGCTTCCAAAGTATCTCAAAGAGAAGGCAGGATCAGGCACCTGGTTCTACCACTGCCAGAGACTACTAGCAAGCACTCCACCCACCGGGAGAACAACCAGCTCCACAGAAGCTCTAAAGTTTGCACAACGAGCCTTTGCTCCTTTTCTTTCACGAAAGGCTATTATTATGTAAATAACTAAGGAGCTAGTGAGCCTCTGTCATACATCATGTCACACTAGGTTGAACGGATTTCGTTTAAGCAAGGTGTTAAAATGAATTGTTTGAACAGAACTTTTGCTATACCCTACAGAGTATGTATGACTAAAGTTTCATTCCTTGATCTTAGGAAAAGGGGGAGAAAGCAATAAAGACACATTTTTAACAAGTGTTCAACAGCCCTGGTCACAATGACTGTATATATTAGGCAACAGGGCCACAGCATGAGCGCCCTAACCTAGAGACCCTACAGATCACTTTCTCCCAGGTGCCTTGGCATGACCCTTGGCCAGGCCAATTAGCCTTCTGCCAAGCAATACCTAGGTGCCACACGAGTGACAGATTCTGTGAAGGACTATCCCCAGCAGGGCATATGGGCCTGACCTCCCTGTCTTGAGAGAACGACATGTTCTGCTAGATATCCGTGTTGTTTCCCCTGAAGATCACATAGTGTTGGCCTATTTTATTCACAGACACTAAAAATGGCCACGGATATAGAAATTACACCTAAGAGGAATTGGTAACAAGGGATCTAACTCAGCAAAGTGCCTAGGCGTTGAACTTAGGAGCTTCATGGACAGCAGTGAGCTTCAGCATATGTGTATGTCCCTGATTAATTAAAAAGGAAGCCTAGAGACATCCAAGCTACAAAAAAAAAAAAGTTAGTCATGATTCAACCTCAATTTCTCTAACTCTTTCTGTTAAAAAAAAAAATCACTTCTGAATATCAGCAAGGACTAAGGGAAGAACAGCTCCTATTTTAAATAGAGGGAAAGAAACGACGTCACATACCTTTTCTAACAAAAACGTATCAGAAACTTTAGTGGTTAAAAAAAAAAGAATATTCACTCTCAAAAGCACAAACCTATTTTAGCATCTGTTGAAAACACTGCATTATCTCAGAACGTAACTATGACACAAATATACAAAACTATAAATACAGTTACATCTGTAGTTTTTATCTAATCAGATGTTATGCATGCGAATATCAAAACCAGAAGGAAAACAGCAGGTTTTGATAAAGGTTGAAACATTCTAGGATTTATAAGACATTAAATCTTGCTCTAAATCAAGACAGTCCAGTTCCTAGCCTAAAAAGGGAGAAGTCTCAAACTTCATGAAGTCCATATGAATATCCAATAATCCCATTGTTTTTACAGGAAAGGTGATATATATAAAAACATGATAGATCGCAAGAAAAAAATATTTCCTTTGCCTATGCTTAAAAAGTTGTATGTATTATTTACATCTGAACCTATTATTTAAAATAAATGAACGTTACCAAAATATTAATGAACAATGCCACGTACTGGAAGATTACACGTAAGAGTTAAGCAACCTTACGAGGAATTGTCATTTTTTATTCTTTTGCTATCCAAAATTTGTAGAGATCACTTGGTGGAAAAAAACAGAAGATACTCCTCCTGTTTTTAGATTGTGGAATTTTTCCTTTACTTTGTTTAACTGAACTCTCTCACATCATAAAATCAGATTTTGGCCCAAATGAAACTAAAAGGGAAAATCTATCTCCTGAAAGTAACAAAAACAAATAACTTCCCAAAGTAAGAGCTGTGTTGAATTTCCTCATGCACACCACTCCCTTCTTTTGGCATGTGCTGAGAGTCCCCTTCTGCCAGTGCTGTCCCTCCCCATAGCCATGCTGTCACACAGCTGGACAAGGTGATTCTGCAAAGGGGTCAAGGGAAGTATGGATTAGCTTCTCCATCCAAATCATGACTTTTCTTCTCCTTCCCTTCCTAAACTTCCACCAGCAGAATTTCAGGAGAGGCTAGGGAATGATTTAGTAACCCTACTACAGATCTTACCAGGAATAAAGGTGTTTGTTTGTTTGTTTTTATTTGTTCTAGGTGGTGGTAGTGGTTTTTGTTTAGTCTGTTTTGTTTTCATGTAAGAACATCAGAACACCAGCTTAAATTTTCCCTTTTATACTTGTTTTTTTCAGCTAAAATATGACCAATTTTTTTTTGCCTTGCAGTATTAATACCAAGTTGCACAATCTCTCAAAACAGAGGTACCTAATGGAAAATTTTACACATGCTTAGTTAGAGCTACAGGAGTCAGTGCAGGTTTGTGCAAGTTCTCTGCATTTAAAAGCATTTTTTTCATACATGAAAGACTTTCCAGTAAAATTCTATATTTGGGATATTTTTTTCCTCTCAATTTAAAATCACTGATGTGCTCTTGCCTTACAGAACTTATTGAAATACAGATTTTTTTTTCTTTTTAAGGGAAATAATTGAGTGCATTTTCTTGCAGCTAAGTCAGATGTCTGGTGCTTAATTGCTTTGTATCCAGTTCAAGTGAAACACTGCCAAATCAAAGTGGCAAATGAAAATAGCCAGCAGAAACCACTTCGAATATATGCAAACAACTACTTGAAGTAATGGAGAAAAAAGGCTTGCAAACGCTAATTGGCCAGTCTAAATGATGTTATCTACTCTGTATAGGTATTTCTTATGTGTCAAAAGCAGTATTGTGCTTTAAATGTTTTTGGAGAGTTAGAAAGTTACAGAAAGCAAATATCTATCTGCAAATCCTCTAATGAAAAAGAAGGGCATCTCTCTCACTCTTGCACTAGGTTATAATCTTTGCCTATGATTCACTTTTATAGCTATATAGTGGTCAACTACTGTACCGTATTTTTTACTCTTTGGATTGTTAAAACTGTAGCAAAGAATACCTAATTGTCTTTTTCTTGATTTCATAAACCAAAACTATTTCCTCTAGCATTACGTATGTATTCTTGCGCATCTGAAGGTGGGTCATTTACATGCTGATTCTGGAAGGAGTTAGAGCCTATCTTACATAAATAAGTTTGAACAGCTACAGAGCAAACAGAAAAATTCCAGAGAGTCTGCCTTCACTAAGCAGTGAGATGTTGGGAATAGTTATTGTTTTTATTTTTCACAAAGAGCAGAGAGTGGGGACAAAGTGACTAAGAACACTAATCTAACTGAAAGTATGATGGTTATGAAATTTTGGATAGGATGCAATTCTTCAACTGGAAACAAAGTTTAAAGAAAAAAACAAACCACACAACAAATGGAAAGCTGCTTGGGGGATTTATTTCACCATCGGAACAGAGGTACTGAAAATGCAGTCCTCATTTGTATATTATTTCCTACTGTCTTCCTCTCCCGGCTGGAAACAAAACAAAAGGAGCAAAACCAAAAGCTCACCACTCATCTTACTCCTCTTCCTTCACCAGACATGAACGAAAGTTTACAAGCCCCTCTTTCTGATTTTTTCATCCCTGAACAGGAATGAAATCATCATCAGGAACAGAATCATTTTGGAAGGTCGTAAAGGGTTATCATACACCACACAGAAGAAGCCAGTTTTATTCAATTTTATTTTAATAAGCATAAATTTCACCTCCAGAGCTGATAATTAGTTAGCAAAGCATTTTGTTTGCAACAGGAGATGGAGCACTTAGAGATGCATATTTTGTACATCCTCATTCTTGTAATATAAAAAGTAAAATACTATTGTACATGATTTGTACAAGACGACCTTTTAAGTTCCATCCAACCCTAAAAAGATGAGTCTTGTTTAGCTGCTTTAAAAACATGTAACAATTATTTGTAAATTACAGTATTCTTAAGAAAGCGGCAAGGATGAGTGGAGGAGTGGGGGAGGAAGAGTAGAAGAGTAAAGAAAAAAAAATCACAACCACCACCAGTGCAGACATTTTTCCACTGCAAATCAGCTTCCTGTTGACTTCTCATAGCTGACATTTTAGTTCGAAAATTCTTTACCTTACAGAAATTGCTTCACATGCTCTTTTGTTTTTTTTCTTAATACGAGGTTACCACTTAAAATACTGAATCACTTCTTTTGTCATCATTCCAAGGCTAAGTTTGTTAAAATATAAAATGAAAATCTGAGCCTTAGCATCTATTTCTTACTTAGAGGGCACACAAGTATTTCTGTTAAAAGTAAACCAAGATACTGGACAACTGTACAGAAAACCAAGGAAGTAAAGGTAGGTAAACATCTCTTTTTTTCTACCTATAGACATAAGTATATACCACTGAACTTTGACCAACAGCATTTGCAATTTTCTAAATTATTGGCTAAAATTAAAACTTACTGAGGTTGGTCTTAAAAATGAGTGTTTTTTTAAGTGAAAAAACATTAATCTATCAATCTAATTCTGACCTGACTTTTCAAATAAAGAATCAAAAGGTTAACAGTTACTATTTTTCTACAGTCTAATTTTGCTACACTCAAGATAATTTAAGTAGCTTAACTTATTAACAAAACGGATAGTAAAAACACCTTAAAAAGGTGAAATAAGATCTGTGGATTTCAGAGCACATTTACAAGATTCAGTATATGAGGTTATCTAAAAGTCATGTAAGTTAACATCTTGGGGGAAAAAAAAAATACCCTCAGAAACATTCATGCTCAGAGAGGCTGAAGTCTACCAGGGCTATGGTGATTTTATTCAGTGTATCAGGCAAGACACAAGGGACGTAGGCACCAAAGAACTCTACAGAGAGCCACCAAAGTAGCATCTGCTTTCCTCTTCTTCACGTCATGGCCTTTTCAAAAACCTGATGGAGTAAAGTCTACTGGTTTGTCTTTCACACAAACTCTTGCTTCAACATATTTCAGGAATTGGAGGTATGACAGAACAATATGAACAATCAATAAAAAGAGACTTTGCCAAGATGAGATGCAGGAAATAATTTCCTTCCTGTGTCTTGATGAAATTCTCTCATCAGCCTTACAGACTTACAGTCCAAGGCCCTTCGTTCTTAAAATCCTGAAATGCAAAACAGCAGTTTCCCTTCTCTTTTGTAGAACAGTGAAAGGAATCTGTTAGTTCTTAATTATCCTGCAATGCAACACCTGAAAATGTCAAATCTTGAGGAGTCCAAGAAAACACTTCTGAAAGATGGGGATGACCACAGAAGAAGGAAATGCTGTTGGCTAGAGGAAAATTCTCATATGTTTACAAATCGCCTGTATCTGTTTAAAACTCGTACTCATTATAGCCTTCATTTCAGGAGGCATAAGACAAATACATTTTCAAACAAGTAGGAAGTAACAACATTACAATACAGAACAATTACTCCCACGATAAAAGAGCTTTCAAAAAAGGAATTCAAAGGAAGGATATAGAGAGAATTGCCGTGCTGAAGATAACCACATTGCTACCTGCAAAAGATGGAATTTCCCCCAAAAGCCAAGCTACCTCCAAAACAACCTGAGAAAGAAAAATATGGGGGAGTGGGGGTGAGGATTTGGAGCAGGAGCTAATGCAAATTATTGTTGTCCTGTGCACTGTTGATTTGCAAAAAACATCTCTCTTAACACAGCTGATCTTTCGCTCTCACATTCAAAGCATGCCTGATGCTCAAAAAGACTGAGAAGGGGCCGTAGAAACCCAAATGAAGCATTTAGTTAGTAATACATATGAGCTTTCTGAACTGTTAAGATACTAAATGATCAAGTTCCAACACTGGAAGTATGCACACATCACTCAAGTAACTTAGATTCTTCCCCACTTATTTGCTTAAACCTCTTCAAATTCTTTAATAAGCTGAACCTGTTCTTCATAGCTTCACTTGTCAATTTAGATAAAATTTTAACTTCTGATTTCAGGTTATTTAAAATGTGTTTTATGTATTTTCACTTGCCCATTCTACTTATGTTGTAGGTATGTATATTATAGAATGCAATCTGTTTAGCATCCACATCGTTTTCTTTAAATTTAACATTACTAAACTAAAGCCTGAAATGGGCAGAGAGCCCAAGCATGGCTTTGTGGCTTGGCTTGAGTTCATATAGAAAGTAGTAAAGAAAACCCACCTACCCAAGGACCATTACCAAAAGAAGTTTTGAAGCTTTTCTGCCCTACGCATTTATGTTCTCTACAGATGCTGAAAAAATAATGCCAAGACCCCGTTCCCTCCTCTCCAACATGGACTGCCATGAAACTGAGAGATGGGAATGACAGACCACAAGATACCCACGCTACTATGTTCTGCCTTCTACTGTGGCATTAGAGAAAAATTACAAGTCTATTGTATCAGTGCACAGTCGCTCCTGAGCAAGGGAGGTACTAACTGCATTTGCCAACACACAGCCTGATCATTTCTCATTCAATTTTAATTGCCACACAACATATATAAAAAAAAATAAATAAAAGTTCAATCAAAATATTATACAGCTCCCCTTCAGCAAGACAATAATCCTGCCACTTTGCTGAAGTGCAAAGTAGCACAATCAGAGCCAGATAATTAAAATCCCCATAAGTTACATAGTGATTTTTCGCCACCCTGCTGTGCAGCTTGACAGTCACTAAGTGAGGGGAAAGAGAAAAGAAGGGAAATTATTTGTGTGACAAATTAAAGGCTGTATTTTGCAACCAAGAAGTAGATAATGATGGAATTAGTTTATAGAACCCTCACCCACCAGCATGAGTTGGGATTACACAATCTGACAGAAAGGGCTTGGCAAACAGATAAGGCACTAATATACACCAGGAAGGGCATAGGGAGAAGTTACATATAAGGTAGAACAGTTTATCAGTTTAATTAAATTGTTTTTGTTCAAACTGTTTTCTAAGAAGATAATCTCCATCTCTGTGTCAATATTTTGATTTTTTTTGTTTTGTGTATTTTTTTTTTAACATTTTCCATTATTTTATCAGTTGCTAACAATACAGCTGTACAGTTTGGAGAGTAAAATTGCTTTAAATCTTCCCTTTCTCTATGTGGCTCTGCTGTATTAATTGGTTATCTTTCTTAGCAGTTCAAATCCCTGCCCTAAGGTTATTTCTTCGTTCCAGTGCAGTGACCAAGAAGTCAATGACTACACTGTCACAAATGTCCACAGCTTCAGTCACATAATAACAAAACCTCTGAACACAAGAAGGAACATCCCTCAGTTTTGCTTTTAAAATACTGATTAGTTACCACTGCAAAACAGTAGACAGCACACAATCAGAAAGGGTACATTATATATCATGTAAACAAATATAAGCACATGCAAAGCATATCATTATTTATTTTAATAGCTCTTCAGAGCCCTGAGAATAGCTCACTTGAAAAAACATTTGGGACATTCAGCCATACCCCAAGTTTAGGGTGCCTATGAAAAGTCTTACAGCAATGAATTTGCACAGAAGTTGAATATCATTAGATAAATCTTTATAATATATACTATTGACTATAACATACATTATTGACCTAGTATTGCCTACATATTATAGTAAATATAGCATTAAAAGTGACCTTCCAAAGTAGGCCACAGCTGTTTCACATCCAGATATAACCGTTCTCACACAGAACTTCTAAGCCTTATTGATTTGTTCCTAAACAATTTCCAAACATGTTTTTCCTTTTGTGTACTATTTAAGTGCAAATACATATTTACAAATACATAATAATTTGTCCTAATGAATTTTTAGAAATATTAAGCGCATATGAAATCCTAGCAACATACGATCTCTAAAAATGCAATTCTTATTGCAAGGAAAGACTTAATGATTAAAAATACTTCAACATTTCCAGGTATTTTTGTATGCAAAAGACTCCACATTGAAGGTCTTTGCTCCCATTTTAGCCTAAATAGATGAGAACTTAAATTTGAGAGACTGTACAGAATATATAATTCCACAGTCTACATCTAATTAAATCTGTGAAATAATTAGTCCCAGTTAGGTTAATTAACTCAATTCTGTGACTCAAGTAAAGCTATCAAAGGACGATGCTACTGCTTAAACAAAGACTGAAGCTGCTGTAGCAATACAAGCCAAATAGGAGCAACTACTGGAATGATACTCTTTTTGCAGAGATGTAACATCAGCTCCTGGCTGGTGCAAGTCTATGAACATAGTAGGAGGTTGGAGCAGCAAGTAGATCAGAGAAGAGAAACAGAGTTAACGAAGTCAGTCATGATTGAGGTACGCTCACCATTGAAAAGGATAACTTCTTTCTACTTTATAGCAATATTTCCTTGACATGGCAGAACTTCCTTGTCTGCGTTTGCGTGTATTTTGCTGTTTTGCAAAAACAAAACAAACTTATTGATGAACCACACAAAAAACATTTATACACACATTTATAAATCCTACCACAAGCAGAGTATTTATTTTCAGCTAGATCACTAAACTTTTTCAATTATAATTAGAGAGCTTCCAATACGTGTTAAGTGCTTATTTTGAGACTTTTCTGTTTATCCAAAATTTGACTGAAAAAAATAAATGAAGGAAGCTTATGTTAAGAAGGAAGATTCTCAGGACAAGGAGGCTTCTAAGAATACTTCATAAAGTTTGTGCTTGTTTTTTCCTTCCAAATGATATATACAAGCATGAGACTGAAGGAAGACAGATCAACTTAAAAACTGACCTTCATCTGTACAACCATGTTCATAGCTTCCTGAAGCAATGTTCTGAGTATCAGAAATTTCACCATCCATTGTTACAGGTTTTTAAATGCTCTGCATTTGCCAGTTTTGAGGCATTAAAGATGAACAAAAAAATTAGTCACAATACTATCATCACTCAACATTTTTTATTATGCATTAACTGTAGTTAATTGATTTAGTGTTTTCCACATCATAGTGCTGAGTCTACTCCTTTTTAAATTAAGTCAAGACAGTAAAAACTTCAGGCTAATGGTGAGAGTTAGCAATAATAATAATCTATCTATGGAAAAAAGAGGAAATCCTGTTGCCTCAATACTTAGCAAGAGATCAGTGAAAACCACCAACACTGAAAGCATAAAATAATTAGATAATTGCACTGAAAATTACTGTAGGATGGTTAAAATTTAATGAATACATAAACATTCAAGAAAAAATGACAAACATTAAAGTGATAATAAAGTATCAATTACAGCAAAACTCTTAAGCTAGTCAAACCTTTTCTGATAGTTTCTACCAGCTATTTATTTCCTTTGCAACTGTACACCTCAAATGCAACTTACTGATCAACACTGGTTACCGTGTTCAGTTTAGCCCTAAAACGAGCAGGAATTCAACTCACCAAGGCCTTTCCTCGCTATGCAGAGAATATATTACCTAGTTCATACATATTTATTTCCTCAGAATGTGTAATACTTGCATGTCCCCATATGTTCTTTGCCTTACGTTAGGCATTGGAAGGAAGGACACTGTGAAGGAGGCAACTTTCTGGATCTATGACAAAACATGAGCTCTGTATGCACAGAGCACTGTTCTTGAAGATTACATCCAAAAGACATCTGTTCAGGTTTGCTTTTAAAAGGGGTTGAATTTACATATCCTGCAGGTCATCATCATGGATACTTTGGTACTACTCATATACTTTTACACTGCAAGAAGTCACCAAAAATCTGCCATCTTTGCTGTAAAATCCTGTAAATCAGGCATTTAGCCTGGAGATAAGAGTAGAGAACTTTCCATTACATGAAGCATGGTACATATCTTCATTCAATCTGAAGTGAGAATGTTATGGGGCAATCAGTACTGTGAGTTGGTCAGAGAAATGTTAAAGCAGCAACTTTTGCCATGACGTGGAAAGTCTGACAAATCCAAAACTATTTTTGTAACTGCTAGCTTATTTCACAATATGTTAAGATCATTATGACATCTCTTGGGTACTTCACACACTATAATAGATGTCATTTTCTTTCCCACAAGTAACTTGCCTTTTTTTTTTCTTCCCTTTCATGATTATATAGTTTCAAAGGTCACAGTGGTAGTCAACCAGTCTGTTCCTGGGAACCCCTCAGAAATGTTACCAAATGGTGTGTTCATTCATTAGTTTACTTGCTGCATTCAAAGAAATCTCAATGCATTCAGATTACTTTATTTTCCTAAAATTATCAAATCTATTATTTATGCTAGCAGTAGAAAGCATTTTCCTCCCTGGAACAAATCCAAGATCTGTGATTTTTTTCCGTATTTCTGTTGTGTTTTACATCTTCATACTTTGAGATGGAGCTTAGTTTTCACTCCAAATTATATCTTTAGACATAAAGATGTCAGCTTTGTCTCATTTTTTGCTACAATTAAATTTAAGAAATAATAAAAATATAAAAAGATTTTAACTCTTGTTTTAAAAAGATATATTAGTAACTCAAAATTTCAGCTTTATAATATACTAGTTAATATTTTTTTCTGCAAGTCAATGGGGAAGGCAAAGGCTATCCTAATAAACAGGGATAATCTTTTATTGTTATCATGATTAGTACTACGTAGCCAGTTTCAGAATTAATCTGGTAGAAGAACGAAAGGCAGGTTGTTTGTTTTTTTTTGTACAGGACTGTCTTTTTTTCTTTTTAAAGCTACTCTCCAGTTTACAGTACTTGACCAGATTAATATTTCTGTTATTCCCAATAGGAAATATTTTCTCTCTCTTTATAACTATTTTCAACTATTATTAATTTTTACTTTCTATAGAAGCATAAACTTTTTTTTTTGTGTGGCCAGTAAGCTGATACAGAAGATTTCTTTGCCTAGCAAATTAAAAGCCAGCTCATACAAAAATAGAACCTCCTACACAAACATGCTTTAAATACATTTCTTAGAAGATAGCCAGTAAGCTATCACAGAAAAGTTAAGATACATGTGAGAAGCTTCACTTCTGTGAAAGACTTAAAACATTCTCTCTGCATGTACTGCATTTGTTTGTAACATCAGAAAAAAAAGCTTTTCTCCTCCATACTTGGCACAGCATTTTATATTAATTTCCCAGACTGATCATCCTCTTTGACTCTAAAAAGAATGGAATACTTCAAGATAAAGCCCGTAACACCAGTAGAAATTATCTGTAACAATTGTCCATGACCACATAAACATAGTGAGCAGTATCAAACAACCATAAAAATTTAACTCTTTAGGGAGTTTAAGTAGTAGAAGTAAAATCAACATTGGAGGACAGTCAGACAGAAAATGCTGCCTGAAACCGGAGGGACTTAAGGGAAGACACTCATCAGTAGTCAGCAGCACCAGCAACAGCAAGAAAGATGTAAGTTGCAAATACCGAAAATGCCATTAGCACGCAGACTTCAGGAAAAACAGTTATTATAAAATCAATATTACATCCTCCCACCGTCAACTAGTATAGGTAAAGATCCAGCCTTGTGTTCAGGCAACACAACAGCAATTGAATTTCACAACATGTTGTACAATTCCTTATGTTTCAGATGACCGTAGTAAAGAACAGCATCTATTAGCAGCTGGAGCAACTGTTTGTCTTGTTTCTTTATCTGGTACTCCCATGGAATCTCCAGAAATAAAGGCACTGATATTGAAGCTTTCTGCCAATTGGGAAGGCCATTCATGAGACAAAGCTATTCTGGAGACCATGTTAGAGCTCTATAACCACTTCCCCTATTTCAAATCCAAGAAGAATATTAAATATGCTCCTAAAAGCACCTGCCCAGTTCTTTTTAGAATATGACACCACACCACTTGTTAGGGACTTTGATTTTGAATAAGTTTTCATATTGATTGAGGTCTTTTTCCCATTCTAACATGCCTGAATTAGAAATGAAAAATGCACCCTAAATTAAAGTGGGGCTCAAAAAAAGATACCATTTCTCAGCCACATTTAAAGTTGTTAAACTGAAACTAAGACCAATGAAGGCATATTTTCTACAAAACATGGAGGCTGTTATGAACGGTGGAGCTTTACAAGGTCTAGCATTCTTGCGAGGATTCTTGCTCACTTAGAACACAAAACAGATTGCCTCTGAAAATGAAGGGGCAGTCATGATGGTGTTGGTGACTACCAAACTCCTGATGAATTGACACGGATATTGGAACCCAGACAACAAAATTAATGGCCACTTACCTTCAGTAGGGAAATGGAAAGAGTCACACTATCAGAGATCCTCAAATGAATGCTCTGAGTATAAATCATTATTGTGAAGTGTTCAAATACTACAATGACCTGTTTTACAGATGCTATTGCAGAAATTAATAATTTAATACTCAGTAATGGATAAGGCCGACAGGTCAAAAAAGAGGTCTGAGGTTATCCAGTGCGTAAGTAAATAAACAAACTGAATAATTCTGAATTTATTAGGAAATATCAGGGTTATGGCAAATACTACGTAATGGTAACATAAAATGCTGAATACAATGATGGAAACAAAAACTGTATCATAATGCATATATACAAAAGAGGTCTTGAGGCATCATACCATTTGGAGTCCCAGAATAAAAATAACTGTCCCTTTTCCTGAAAAAAATGGGACATATTTACTGTCTCTTACATCAAATTAAGAAGGCCAATAAGGAAGCAATTCTTGTTTTTCCTTACTTTCAAATACTTATCTCAACTTCAATGGTTCTAAGACTTTAAAATTTACATTATATCGGCACAGTCTGTGACCTGAAAAGTAACAGCAGACTACAGGGTGATATATATGGAAATGAACTGAAATGAAATAGAAAAATATTTCAAGTATGCTATAGTTAGACTGCAATCAACCAAAAGATAAAAATATAGCAAAAAAAAAAAAAGATAAAATACACTAAATAGGTAAGAAATTAGTGCCTTTGTCTTGAATCTCAACTCAATGTTTTCAACTTAGGACTACCGCTTTCCTTAAAATTGAGTCAAGAGGTTGAGTAAATAATGATCTCTCTCTCCTGCAGACATACAAGCAATAACCAAGTATTACTATAATCTTAAAAAAGGCCTGACAAGCCAGTCAGAGTTCCAAATTGAAACTTCATCTCATCCCTTTACTGCTTCTGTTTTGTGGGCGTTACTCATATTCCACAAATGACATGTTAATTTCAGGTTATAAACAATTCTAATTTTTAATTGAATGATAATTTTGCTTGAATCAAAAATAATATATTTGCAGAAACTGAAAGTAGCTGTATTTCTATACTTTAACATCTTTGTCAAAAGATTTGCATTTAGACAACATTCTAGTCTACAAATCTAAATAAAAAATAAATGCTTTAAAAGATTTCACTCGCTGGAAAGACAGCTCAGCAACAGAGTAGCATAGGAGTGCCCGCAAAGAATCCTAGCACACAAGAACCACTATATTTAGTAGCCAACTCCAAAGAAGAGTTTTCTTTTAGCTTCCCTGAAACTAAAAACACTTTGGGAAATATCTGAGACTACGGGACAGTTGGACTAGATGGTCTTTGGAGGTCCCTTCCAATTGAACTATTCTATTCTACCTTTAAGTCTACTTCTGCTCCTACGTCACCATAGGTTTTACTTTATTAGCCTGTTTTAGTAAAAGACATTTCCTAGGTTGGCTACTACCAGTCACTAGTACAATCATTAGCAGTAAATTTAATGGAACGTGAATGTATCTACTTATCCTTGTTTTTATTTTCTGCAGAAGCTATTATTTCTGTTAATGTAGCAAAGAGAGGCCCCAATCAAAATTGAGGCCTTTGTTTGTTAGACTCTTTACAAACTGCAACAGGAAACCCTAAAGACTTCCAACCAAGGATGAAGAGCAAGTGAAAACAGAAGCAAGACACCAGACCAGTGTTGCATAGCAAGTCAGTAGACAGTTAAAGATTTCAGTCTCATTCCAGGACTGTAATTATATAGCGATGCTTCCTCCTTAGAATACAAGAAATTGTTAAAACAACTGAAGGCTATGAAAAAAACAAAAAACGTCAGTAGAAATTATTAAACTTGTACTCTCATATTCATAATACAGAAAAAAAAATAGTACAGGAGGACAGACTTTCAAAGGACAGAAAAACCCTAGTCTCCTATAAAGTTTACCTTTAATACAAATGAAAAGTAATGACACTTTTCATTTCAGCTGCCTTAAAGTTGAGCTTTTGAGATACTTCTCAGCCTCTACTTCCTCATCCCTATTCTCCTCTTTTCTTTCTTTCTCATCCTTGCCACTGCCCTCCCAATTAAATTCCAGCAAACATTACAGCAGTAAGCTTCCACTGGTTTCTAATCACAACATTCAAAATCCAAACATCCTACCATATTTCTGTTAACTTATTGTTGCATGACTTTTATAGAGCTTATGTTATTTTTGAAACATTATTTATGCAAACATCCTTGCAATACAAAATAATTAGTTGAAAAGCTTGATTTCCTTTTGTCTGTTTCTACAGCAACAACAACTGAATGAATTAGCATTTCTTTAGAGTGGTGGCACAACATAACGATTTTGGAAAACAAACAAAGTTAGCTGAAGAACTGTTCAATTTCTGTTTACCTCCTGGTATAGTGAGGACTAGGACATATAACTCACAAACGTGTTGTGTTTTTTTTCCACCCACCTTCGTGGCATGAATAAGCAAGTAATCGTGGAAATAATGAGACGCCCATAATTAAAGCATTGTCATGGGCCTACAAAAACACTCTGCCACAGACTTCCTCTGTAACTGGAAGCAACTCGTCTCCTGCCACAGTTTCTCATCTATGCAGCAAAACTACTTCTTGCCTTTCCTATCTTCAAAAATGGCAATGAAGATGACCCGGGGGAACTACAGGCCAGTCAGCTTCACCTCAATCCCTGAGAAAGGGATGGAGCAACTAATCCTGGGAGCCATTTCCCTGCAATGAAGAACAAGCAGCTCGTATCAAGAGCAGTCACCATGGATTCACTAAGGGCAAGTCATGCCTGACCAACGTGACAACCTCCTGTGATGAGAGGATCAGCCTAGTAGAAGAAAGGAAATAAGTGGATGTCAGCTACCTGGACTTCAGTAAGATTTTGATATCGTCTCCCATAAGACCCTCATAGACAAGCTGTTGATGAATGGGCAATGGGCTGGATGAGCAGACAGTAAGGTGAATCCAAAAGTGGCTGAATAGTCAGACCCAGAGGTTGGTGATCAGTGGCACAAAGGTCAGTAACTAGCAATGTACACCAGGGGTCAATACTGGTCCAGTCCTGATCATCATCATCATCATCATCATCCCCCCACTGCAAGGCTGCTGCTGACACAAAACTGGGAAGAGTGGCTGGTATGCCAGAGAGTTGTGCTGCCAGCCACAGGGACCTCAACAGGTTGGTGGAGTGGGCTGACAGAGATCTCATGGAGTTCAACAAGGAGAAGTACACATCCTTAATTTTACAAGCAAAATAGAAGCAGTCTTTCAGAGGCAACAGACTGTACTTCTAAAGGCTCACCTTTGTATTTTAACTCAAAACCCTTGCTGAATTAGGGACCTAATTTCTCTACCAACATTTCAAATTCAGTAATTCCTTATGTGTACACTGTATTCAAGTCACAGCCTTCTCCTGGCATCAAGCTGTTAAAATGAATTCATAGCAAGAGCATGCCCACAGCCACAATTATCTGTTAAACTACACATTTCTCCAAGAATTCAAATTTTTATCTATTTTTGAACATCAAATTGTTTCAGAATGCTAGCTACAGAAAAACTCACTTACTCAAAGAGAAACAATATGCACAAATCAAATGACAAAAGAAAAATCTATTTAGTTAGGGATGTTCTGTTGGCCCGAAAATTAAAAAGGGAAGAATTGTCCACAGAAGAAATATATGAACAAAAATTCACTCGTTTTATTTTTTATTTTTCTTTTTAAATGTTCTATTGCAGTTCTCTGGCCAGGGATCCACTTTGCTTTGCTACAGGTATTAAAAAAAATATTTATACACTTTAATTTAGTTGGCAACTACCTGAGTGTAGGCAAAGTAGCCTTAAGAGATCTTGAAGCAATCTAGGAGATACTTCTCTTCTAATGTGAAGCCCTTCAGGGCATGTACTTCTAAAGTACTAACATGTGTCAAAAGTATGGTGAACATATATACTGCCATACGTAAAGACACGAAAAAGATCCTCTGGCTTCCTTTGGCTTACATATTCAAAAATACAGAAGTGCTTTTTGTATACAGTTTAGTCTTTCCTCGTTAAATTAAGTACATTATTTTTCTAGTATTTCCGTTGTTAGTAGTAGGCAGCTGGTGAGAAGAACTCTGAAGGGTATAACTGAAGTGTGAAAGGCAAAAAAACTATTTAGTATAACAGAATACAACTCTACCTAGCTTGCATGACCCTTGAAGTAATTTTTTAATTTAAGGTGGATAATATGCCAAGTTATTCTTCAGACTGGATAGAATCAGATTATGTTTTGTGTAGTACTCATCGTATCTCTTAACTAGCGACTCTCCTCTTCACCTCTTTCTCCAGCAAAGCTAAACTATTTTATTTGAAAGCTTCAAATAAATATCCTTATGCCAGAAAAAGAATGTTACTAACTCTTTATCAGCTTTGAAAAACAAGCTGTAGCACTGATGAGGGTAAAGAACAAAGACTGGGTATTTTGTCTTTCCCATATGCAGTCAACACTACTCAAATCAGGGTGAGGGCCGGAGGGACAGCAACACAAGTCTTCTTTCTCTACTGCTTTTGTATATAGCACGTATGGTACATATAGTGTATATATATCTACATAAATGATGTGTAACTCAGTCAATTAGTTATTTGTATGTCTGAAGCCTAGAACAATATGCAAGTCAGGCAAGGACACGAAGATCCCAACTGGATCATGCTCAGGATATAGCCATAGAGTTCCAACATTTCCTTATAGGAAAAAAAAAAAACAAGTCAGACAGATAGCTGCTCTAAAAGTGAAAGTAGTGGAAGGTTGAACTTTCATACCTTATAAAGATTTATAATGTAGTATGGCAGGGGAAAAAAATCACCTAAAAGTCTTACAGATGTCTTTTACCAACTTAAGCTTAACATCTCTTCATAAGGAGCTAGAAACCTACAAAAATTCTCAATGTGCAACACTTCTGTAATGCAACAGCACCCTGAATACCTTGCTATATACTGCAGACCATTGATTTTTGTCTTGCTTTTCTGGAAAAGGAAGTTCTAACTGTGGAAGGGCTCCTGCTTAGCACATACTCAGCAAGAGCTCAATAAGAGGCTGTTCCTGTCAAGGCAAGATTTAATCAACAGTATTTGAAATGTTCTAACTGCTGTGCTAGCAGAATTCATCCAAACATCTCACAGGGAGGAAGCAGACCATGACAAATATTTCTTTTTACTGGCACTATACATAGAGATGAACAGCTGTTACAGGGAAGTACAAACCTGCCTACTATTTTAGGCAGAAGCAGAAGGACAGTCATTCTTTGAGCTGTGCTACCTCTCTGATGGCAGAAGTTGTTGAACTGACTTGCTCTGTGCTGATGTTTGGCATAACTTCGACATCTACAAAGCAGACTTTCCAGTTTCATGAAAGCTGGCCTTCTCTCTAGGTTGGAGGGCAGAATTGTTATAGATTCTATAAACCTTTCATAGATGGAACATTAATGGCAAACCATTTGCTATACAAGTGTAGTAAACATTGGAAACGCAACGTATTTGAATTTAATATAACCACATACGGAGATGATGGTGTGGAGGACGTTACAATGACAAAACACTGTGTCTGCCTCCTTGAAGCACAGTCCCCCTGGAGCTGTGGGAGTTGAGGTCAAACCAGCCCTTCAGTGGCAGCATTCCTGGTCCCACAGACTCTTGCTGCAGAGAAAGAGGGGACAACACTGACGGGTAGAGATTACCCTTTGCTGTTTTAAATTACCTTGTGTTTTAATACATGGATTCCCTCGCAGCCTGCTTACAGGTCAGATCTGCTTACTAAAACCTATGCAGAAAGCCATTTTGCAGGGCTGCACTACAGGCAATTACTATTACTCATAGCTCAGACTGCAAGCAAATGCATTGAAAGAGCTACTGATTTGAAAAAGCAAAGTGTTCTGGGAGGTGCAGCAACAATAAAACCCTCTGCTTACTGAACCACATGAAAATTTCAAGAAAGAGACAGCTGTATTAGGGGATGCACTAAAAGTTTCAGTGTCATTCAGACATACTAATATACTGAAATATCCACATTAAAAAAGCATGAAAACTAGAACTGCATGCTGTTACTAAAGGACTTCATCACAGGGCCTTAAGAATTACTTCACCCCACAGAACAGCTTGCTTTGAATAGCGCAGAAGTAACACAAAGTAAAATAAATAAAAAATATACCTATAATACCATGACAAGAAGGAGCATGGATGCCTATATTTTTAAAGATTAGAATTCAAAAATGAATTTAATAGCAGCTACAAATTGGGAGTCATGATTCAAAACTTTTATGTTATGGAAACAAAACTAAAGAAACAAAGCATTCAACTTTGAGATGTAAACCATCAATCTGCAAATGCTAATGTTTTGTGTTTGTTTGTTTTTTTAAATAGAAAATTTAAACTAAGATACTTTATTCTTATATAGACTCAGAAAGACTTCACACATATTGACTCCAAACAACTTTTAAGGCAGTCTGAAAACACTATATTCATTTTTACAACACCCCAAAACAGATATCTGAAGAGAAATTTGATTTGAAATTACACATTCTCCTTTGGAAAAGGCCTAGTTCTCTCCACACACATGTATTTGTCTAAAGAGAAATTTCTCCATTTGCTTTAAAATTCTAAGTGTGGCAAAATGAATTTGACACAGACAACTATACATGTGCACACACATACAGAACCTTCCCCATGCACATCCCCACCACAAGCAGGCACGTAAATCAAGCGTGTGCATAGAGACCTCTAGCTAGACACACATCTGGCCCCTGCCAATGTTGAAACAGCAGAAGTGTACACTTTTATTATTATCTATAAATGTTGGCCAGAAATCAAAAATACCTTGTAGCAGATACTAAAAGAAAGTTGTTAGAGGACTACAACCCTGAAGAGTTACAATGCTTGCAATATTAAAAAGGATCACAAAGTAAGACACGTACTAGAAGTATCTCAGAAGTTTACATCCACGTGTGCTCACCTAAATTTAAAGCCTCATTTTCAGTATTTTACTGACAAATACACTTTTTTACTGACAAACTTGCACATATAAATCACATGGATGAGGTTACGTTGTCACTATTCGTAATCTAGTGGGCTGCAACTGTCTTACCTCAGCAGGCATAAAGAGTGCAGCTCAGGTAACTGCTCCTCACTTACTACCCTCCTTGCTGAAGGTTCATGTACTTCCCTTCAGAGTAGAATGGGAGAAACTAAACTTCTGGGACTAAAGATGGCAACACAGGACTGGTCAGAAAAATGAGCACCTTTTGAGTTATTTCAAGTAAAAGCACACATACACTCCAGCCTTGTTTATTAAAGGCTTTTCAATAAAATATGCGTGTCTTACATTGGAATACATCCTGAGTTTTAAAATGTTACTCTCTCCCTGTATTATAGTTACAGTCTAGCAAAAGTATATTATGATCTTCCAAGCGTAACTAAATCCTACAACTTAAAAATCTGTGTGGCTGATGAGTTTTGGAGTACAGCCATACATTGGCCCATATTTATTTTCAGTGTAGGCTTCAGGACAGTATTATTATGGTCAGAGCTCTATCACCTTCAGACATGCCCTTCCCTGAAATGCCATCGGATTTCTTCAAACTTTCCATAACTCTGCCTTTTCTTACATAATCCAAACTTGATTAAATGTGCTTTCTTCTGAAACACATCTAGACCATGGGTTGCTTCCACGATTATTCCCTTCTGAAATTATATGTGAGAAAGCCATATATCAAAGTTCTTGTTCTGCACTGTATTTTGAAAACTACAGGCTGATTTCAGACTAAGCAAGCCCAATAGCCTGTGCCTACTGCACAACTGAAAATGAGAAAATTAAATGACTGGTTTTTAACTATTTATATCGTTTTCTGGTAAAGCACCCTACTTTAGGCTTCTACCTACAATTGTTTATTTTGCAGCTCAACTGCATACACTTCTCTATATAAAACATGTATAAAAATTAAGTACAAACATCAAGTCCCTTTGCATGATGCCAGCAGCCTTCTCCTCTCCAAAATGTAATTGTTAGCTTAACAACACATACAGCTTAAAGACTACAATAAAAGTCATGCTGCCTGAGCCACTTGCCCATCACCAGCGAACATTTTCTCAGCGTGTCTACTCCCACACTAGTTTCCTCTCTTCCATCACCACTTATCTCTCCTAAGTCACATCACCCAAACTAAACGTTGCTGGGAGATTTTCCCTCCAGCCTTCCGAACCTGAGGCCTAAACTTCTCTGTATGGCTAGGTGAGCTTGAACCAGTCGGTGTTTTTCAGAGCTACTATCACCCAGCTGATGTCTATTAAACACATGCAGTGGATCATCATTAGTCAGTGAAGGCAACATCACATCTTCTCCCACCCCCAAACTCCTCACAGGAAAAAAAAGATGGGGTTTGGGGGGAGGAAGGGACAGGAAATCTCTGTTATCAATAGACTACATCCTGTTAACTTCACTCACATGAGTCTACAAGATTACATGCTCAGTAAATGTTAAACTGAAACCAGAGCCTATAAAAATCTTCTATTTGATGACCAGCTGTTGCAACATTAAGATAGATAATATTTGAGGAGAGTTATTTATACACAGCTATGACTGCTCCTTGTAATCATCAAATTAAAGGTAGGAGACAGACCTTTCCTCCAAAGTCAGGAGGAAAATAATTAATTCTTATTTACATAAGTTTTAACATTATAGCCTGTCCACTGGAAAGGCAAGTCTGACATGATGCAGAATTGAAGAATTGACTCTCTAACACCAACAGCAATTACAGAAAGAGAATATATTTTCATTTAAAAAGAGGTAACTGAATAACAACTCAAAAAGGGATAAACACAAATGAAGATTCCCATGATATTGAATTCACAAGCTGTGAATCAGAGTTTAAAAATTCATTTTCACGTATCCCCAGTTTTGACCAAAGCCCTATCTCTTCAGGAACCGCAGTACTTCTGGGGAGACCTCTCCATTGAAAATGGAGATGTGAGGCACTGCAGTTCCCTATGCTCAGGCAGGCACAGCAACAAAAACTGACGTAGGGAGAACCATTTCTAATCTTAGGACACGATCATTTTTGAGAACAGCACTTCCTTACTCAGTAAGGCTGAAGATAAAACTCAATGTGACTTTTGGAAATAAAAAAAAATGGAGCATATAAAAAAAGTTAAGCTTGTTAAACTTCATATTAAAGTTTACCTTCACCCTTCACAGCCATTTCAATACTTGGGTGTAAGAACAGTGGTATGAATATAGGTGTAATCACAAATGAGTCATTGCTGCCTACTGTTCTATTTGGCACTTTTTTCATATGCTGTCACAAAACATTGTTCACATGGGTATCCTACCCCTACTGTATACAATTAACAATTAACTAAATATACAATTAAGTGCTCTACTTCCAGTTTATGTAATAGACATGAAACTTATTCTGTCTTCATCCAGTCAAAAAACAAATGATTAAGACTGATTATTAAGTCAACTTTTTCTCAGTCTGTTCAAGAAACAAAACTTTTTGTGGAAATTTAGCTATGTCCTACGGTTCTACTGTTATTCACTATATCCAGTATGTGTCTGCAGGATGGCCAGGCAACATCTAAAGAGTTTTTAAGCCAGCTTGGTGACCACCCACATGAAAAAGAAACCTGTCCTAGTAACTGTACATCTAATGCATCTGATGTGCTAGCTCCTCCAGGGAAGATTTAGAAAATTTGCCTTTCATCCTTTGTCTTGGTCTTACAGTAAATCCCTAGATCAGAAACAGGTTCAATAGTCGTATGTTCTTACGTATCTACCCTTTTCTAAACAAAATATGTAAGCAACAACATCTTTAGCATGATACAGTAGTACATTAACTATAGCCAGAGACTGAAGATCTGGAGACTGTTCCTGGTGCTGCAAGGAACTAGCTATACAATCCTAAAAAAATTACTTTCACACCTCTTCGTATTTCAATTTCCACAATCCCTAGATGAAGAAAAAAATGTTTTTTTAAATGAAATACTATCTAAACGCTAGGAATATGATCAAAATTCTGTTTCTATTTATTTCACATACAACACTAACAGGTGGGCACTTGTGCAATGTATATCAGCCACTGGGGGTGAGGGAGAGAGAAATGAAATGCTTCAAAATCCTTGTCTACAAGTTGACCCTACTGGATGTTCACATATATCAGCTTTCAGAAATACAACACAACAATTATTTTAGAATACTATTTAAAAAACAAGTGTGCACATGCATTTATCTTTCGTCAAGACAGGGACATTACAACATATAATTATGATGTGCATAAAATATTTCTAGTTCTACATATAAAGTCATTATTAAAATGATCATGCAAAGTTTAAACAGGTAACTTCAACAAAAGAACATCCTAAAAAAGCTTTGCCTAGTCAAATTTTTATATTTAGAGCAGGTGCATTTCTAACATTGTGGCAAGAAATATAAACCAACAACAGCAGAATGCAGGCAGAATGCAGCTCTCTGCTACTAAAATATTAGCTAGGATCATTTCCCCACAGCCTTCAATTCAAAACTGTCTAGCAGGGAAAAAAAAAAAAAAAAAAGCTAAAGCTCAACTTCTTACATCCTCAATATTACTTCTCCGTCAATATTATAGATACAGCAGAACATTGCTAATTCAAATAGACTGGAGTAACACCACTTTTCAAAGGACAAAAAGTTTGTGCTGCCAAATTCAGAGCTATATACCCTTCAGACATATTACTGAGGCCTCCTTTCCCTGAAAAGGAATGCATTTCATCCTGCAAACCAGAAGAGACACCAACTTCTACAAGCATGCACTAACAACAAGCGCTCTGGCAGGAATACTGGTGAGAGCGGCAGAGGCAGCAGTTTGGACTGGCAGAATCCCGCTGTTCAGAAGGCTTCTGGACAAACATTGTCCAGCACTTCCCTTAAAATTTGTGGTGTGAGACAGAGGAAACAAAACCAAAGCACTTCAATTATGCCACTTCATTTAGGTTAAAAAAGAACACATGACAAAATTAGACCTTTACTGGTGGGTAAACTAGATTTGAATAGACATTCAGCTGTCTAATAAATCTTACTTAGTTATTCCCTGTGAAGAACTCTCAAGCCCTATAACTGGCTATGACTCGACAGTAGTGGATAAACTTAGTTCCTTCTCTGATGTACCCACAAATTCCAGATTAAATAGATACCATAAACCAGATTGAATCAAATTGAATTACACACATGATGTTGAAACACTCCTTAGAAGCAGCTATTGACTGTGGCTCTTGATTTTTCAGTAACAAAACACTGAGGTCACACACAGCAAAGGAAAATTAAGACATGCCAAGTCACACAAACCTCAATTTGTGTGTTCTCCCCGTGAATTCTGTTAATAAATACAGCAAGCTATACTAAATGACTGAGCCTCTATCCTTAAAAAATAGATTCACAGAGAAGGAAATCTTGAAAAGTTACTTTTATACAAACTAAACACATCATCAAGGGCTACTAAATGTTTTACCTTGTAACTGAAAACAGAATTATGACATTCACTTTGTTTACTGTTTTTGCCAAAACAGTCACAAGCCACAAAGTTTTCAGATGCATGCGTGGGTCAGTCAGACCTTTACATATTTTCCCCCTCCTTCACTCTACCCCTGCAAGCCTCTATGCTCTGATCCTCTCTATCTGTAACTAACACTGCTCAAAATTGTTATTCACAAGTGTAAAATAATAAACCTAAAATAACTCTGACTGCACCAAATTCAGCCCACTTAATTAAGGAGGGATGAAGTAAACTGGTCTTTTTAAGCACTCATCTCAATAGTGTTGTTTTGTCCTGCACTTTACAAACAGAATCTCAAATACATTTGAAGCTTTAATATCTTACTAGTATTTGGTTAACATCAGAACAGTAAGAAAAAGGTTTTGCTCATTAAGTTGGAAAGCACAAATTTAGGCTTCATCACATACTTATTCTCTAGTGATTCATTTGCAGATTTCTCTGAACAAATTATAGTAGACAGGGCAGAAATTGAACAGAGAAGCAAAGGAAAACTCCCAGAGCAATCAAGTACGTAAGTTAAAAAGCTGAAGTGTGGTTGTTTAAATCTCTGTGAACATAAAACTCTAACTGCCCTTTGTAACAGCACTTTGAAGAGGTAAGATACTATTCAAAGAAAGCTGCCACTCCAATATTAATGACATCAAAAAGAATAAAATAAGCTTTCTATGAAGGTTTGGTGAACACTTGCTGGACTAGCAAAATAGAAATGTATTGTAATTATTCAACGATGAAGGAGTATATATTCAAATACATGTGCTCATATGAACAGTCTTTGACAGGGCAGCATTAGTACTACCTATTCCTCCCCGTTGTAAAGTAAAGGGCATATAAAGTCTCAACTGCCAGTGTAAAACTGCTCTAATACTGCAGTCACAGAAAGGTTTCTGCTGACTATATTATATTTCCTCCCCAAGTGGCCATGCATTCACCCTAAATTCATGGGGGAATCTAGCCCTGTGGAAGAAGAAACCCTGGGGACGTTTTAGCAATACTGTAGTGGGAAACGAAGGCTAATCATGAAAATGAGGCAGAACTCTTACAACGGAAGCTCCAAGGCATGTAGGACTTGCACAGAAATGAAAAAAGTAGTAAAACAGATATATGTCCAATCCAAGGCTACTTGAATAACTTTTTGTTATCAGGATGGTCACGTATTCTACCATCCAGCTAGTTACACTGCAATGGAGCATGCTGTTAATAAATAATTTCTGAAATATTAAATCCAGGAAATGTATGGTCTTCATGAACAACGCCGGAATGATGCACAAAACCGGTATGTTATCAAATGCAGTTTGCTGAGCAGAACCACATTATGTGAAATTTAAACATGTGTCAAGCTCTCAGAATCACTTCGAACACAGATTTTCATATGCATTCATCACTGTTCTGGTATCATTAGACAGTATTTTAAGGAATAACTGCATAGAAGAAATTTTGATTTTGTTTGAGGTTACTCCAAGTTGCTTCCATTATAGCTGTGGAACATTCAAAGTGCACATGTACCTATTACCAAGTGCATCAGACATAGCAGTTTAGCCAGACATCAACACAGCTGTATGTTAAAAAGATAGAAGCACTTAGAGATAGGAATACAGTAAAACAATCAAGTTTCACAGATGGAGAAAATTAGGAGATGGACTACCTGAGTCTTCCAAAACTGCATGACATTTATGATCGTCATCCTGTAAAGCTGTTTACTGCAGAACACACAGTATTTACTGACCACCCATGCATATTTATTACACTCTAAATTAGAGCTTCACACAAGATTTAATGCCTTAGTGATGTCCAGACTACATTACAGCCACATCATTTGGGCTAGCTCAGGGTACAGTGGTTCATCTAATCTGAGGGGCAGTCAGATTGCGTACCCAAAACACTGAAGTGTCCTCTGCTGACTACATTGAAGTCCAGGCCACCACCTAGATCATCTCCCTGCCCCACTACACCCACCTCAACACCCCCACCTAAAAGAAAAAAAAAAAATGAAGCTCAAGGGATTCAACTACAATTCACTTCAGGATTTGATGTCTCCAGCTCACAAACAACGGTTGAGCTTTCGGAACATTTAGGCTCCTTGTTCTCCACAGGCAAAGTTCCAGGTTCCAGAAGGTTCTCTGAAGTCTGAGGAGATTTTTCAGTTAGGTGGTTGGTGGGAGCGTGTAAACAGGGGGGTTCTGAGCAGAAATGGGAAATTTCACCAGGCTTTGATAAATCTCATGCTGTAGCTGATTCTTTGCAATCAGTACTGATATTTATCAGTAGTCCTTAAGTGAGACACAAAAATGAAATAAAAAGTCAGCAATTTGTATATTTACTGTTATTATGGAAATTATCTGATATATTGCATATTTAGCTCCTCTCAGGAGGTTCAAGCAAGCCATGAGTAGGATTCACTTCATATAAAATAATAATCAGAAGGATAATCTACCGCTGTTGAAAACTGGGACCACCTACTGGATGTCATAACACAACCACTAGAGCCGCACAACAGACCTATTTTTACAGAAATGCCCTCTTCATGCACCTTTCATATCAGGGATGTACAGAGGAGCCATTTCCAGGGGTGTCAGTTTTGAATTCAGATTTTAAAACATGGGAGAACCTTGATTTGCTTATCTTCATTCTGCAGCCTTGTCTAGTTGGCCTGCTGCTGCTCAAACACAGACCTAGATACAAAACCATTTGCTGTTCAGATGGAAGTTTTTAGGTGGCATTCAAGCAAAGAGGGCTGAAACCGTATCTGTTTAAGAGAAAATGTCTGTTCAGCAACTATAATCACTGAAACGTAATTCCTGTACTTACAGAAAATAGTGTTTTGGTAGTAACACGTAGTTTTTGAAACTTCAGTAGTAAGCTACTGTTAAAGCACATAAGCTATGTTAGAAGCCTGGTGATTTCAAAATCCAGTCTCAACTCTGCTCCTACACAGCCACCCACGTACTACAGAATCAGCACGCCCTGCTGCACGTGTTAAAGACAACAGCTTCTGGAAAGACGGGCTACAACTTGGGGGAACACGGTTTAAAGAATACAAGGAAACCTGCCACAGATTTGCCCCATTTCTCAGTATTAAAGATTAATTTGACATGTAATGGAGATACCATGACAAAAAGTACCTCAATCTGCCAACAGAAAGTCAATGAAACTAGAAATTCCTTATACTCAAAAGGTAATTGTAAGAAAAACATCAGGAAACAGTCACAGTGATGAGTCAATTCCAATTACTAACATGAGCTCACCATTAACGAAGAAATATTTGCTTTTTCATTCACATGGCTTATTTCAACAACCTCAAAGTGAGTAAACAACAATAATCTTTTACATTACCTTTTGTTCTTCAGTTATCTTTGCAAAATACTTGGAAAAGCAGACCACGTGTTAACAGAAATCTTTGCATAGTGATGTTGCTAAACTCAACTCAATCTATAGGGGACATTTAGAGAATTAGAATACAGAATGAAAACCAAGCACTTTGACACCTTCTTTTACTACACTTCCTACAAATACTCAAAATTAGGGGCATCTTCACTAGCATCAGTTCATGATAATACACTGATTCAGAGCGTGCACAGTAAGAGGAGGCTACCATAACACCATCCTTCTAGAGATCTTCCAACCAAGCCGTGAACAGATGAATTTAGTTCAGCTTCTGTTCACCTGACAAAAATTCACACTTGAAAACTGTGAGGGCTGAAACTGCATGTACAGTATCAACACAGAGCCAACTTTCATATGCAGGCTAAAACAAAGCTCTTAAAATAGGGAATTATTCTGGAAATGCTGACACATCTTTAACACTGTGAGTGGGCGCCAATATAATACACACATTGTGTACACATATGTTGCTGTCTTCCTGGGAAGCTTAACTGAAAGCCCACATGGTTGATGTGGGACAGCAGGAATGCCTCTTTGAAAGCACTCATCCTGCTTATTCATAGTATCTCAAATGAATCCCAAGGCATATGGTACAATTATGGCGTTTCACAACACAGTGCTTATGATGGTTAACAATCCTTTTTGAACCAAAACTACCCTTGATGCTTCAATAAAAAACACCTTGTTGACAGAACTTAGGCACAATCTTAAGCATTTAAACAAAAACAAATCAAGTACCAGAATTTTCCAGGTCATCAACACGATTTCATAAATTGAATTGCTTTCATTAAAAAAAAAAAAATTGAAAAAGGCTTATTTTAGTTGCCCTTCCCCCCCACCTCCAAAGCACACACCCACTCTATAGGGTCAGACTCCCAGAAGAATAACGAAACAATAGATGGACCATCTGCTGCTACATAAAACAAACTGACAATCCAAGAACAGAGTATAAAAGGAGCCGTATTAAAGTCCGCAGTACCTTTCCATGTTCTTTCGTGGAAGATTCACACTTAGCTAAGTTTAAAAACAAAAACAAACAAATCACCAGACAGAAAGGCTGCAGGGGCTTCCAGGCAAAAATGCAAAGGTTAAAGGACAACAAAACACGTCTTTTGAGATTTTTTTTTTTTTAAACTATTGTCAACTCCAACCAATACAAGGTTCCAGTGATAAATATTCTCCTTCATGAATTATCATGCAAATCACTGGTGTTCCACAAGGATACAGAAGAATATTACAGGTACCTTAAATAACAACTCCACAGATATCCACAACTTGAACAGCACCTTCACAGCTGTCAGTTGATTTCCCTTTAAGACTGACTTGCCTCCACCAGTTTATTTATGCAGATCAAGTTTAAGGCAGTTCCAGCTCCCTAATAGGCTTAAAACAAGTGTGAACAAATAATTGCCTAAGGTAAAGACTGTCTTGGAAAGACTTGCTGTGGAGCAGAGGACTACCTGAAAAAGAAATGCAACTAGAGGAATAGCACATTTACACTTTTTTTTTTCCCCTGTCAGCTATCCATAAATTCAGCCTCAAACTTCTGTAACAGATAAGATTCTTCTCTTCCATTACATTGGAATGATTTAGATGCTAGATAACTTTCACCACGTTATAACAGATGCTAGGAGGTGGGTGTTTTCTTTTTGTTGCCTTGTTTATGTTGAGTAAACATAAACAAATTTATTTGCCCAGTATATTAAGCATTCATTTCTTCCCTACCTTTCCAGTAGCTGGGTGGGTTGGGCTTATAAATTTCGAGAAATTGTTGACATCACAATTCCTTTCAGTCATCTGCTCTAGTAACACAGCGCATTCCCAGAAACCAAAGATTTAATAAAGGACTGATTTTTATAACAAATATCCATCAGTCTGACCTCTGACTACAGCCCATATAAAAAATACTTTAATATTCTAACAACCAATGTTTATGTTGCCCATTACGGTTTAGCATTAGTAATGCTAAATTACCATAAACCAAACAAGAATCTGAAAAACTCTTAACCCTTTCAGAATAACATTTTGTATGGATGTTTCCACCAAGCCACGGAAAAACTGCTATTTGGTGTCCAAATGAGTCTCTTCCTGGCATCGAGCTTCACTACAGATTATTTCAAAGTGCCTGCCCAAAACTGAGATCCTCATCCTCACGGAACAGCTTGCTCCCTCTTTATTCCCCCACAAAGAAAAACGAATAATGAGACAAAACAAACTACTCATTCTCAGTGACACTTAAGATTATTTAATAAGGCAAAGTTCCTTCTAGACAATCATTACCAGCCTGTCAGACAGATATGCGTGTAGTTAATGAAACCACATATGCATAGGCTGGAGGACAGCCGTGTACCAACTGGGTCACCAGTGATCTATACTACTGCACACCTCCCAGATGAGCATTGTCTTTCTGCATTACTGTGCTCTGTAAGCGATTAGAGCCCCATTCCTCATAGGGCATTAATTATGGGGATTAACAGTAAAAGGAAGCACATGAACAGGATGTTTCTTTTTTTTTTTTTTTTTTTTTGCTTTGAATCTTTGTGGATTTGCTCCAGTCATGAATTATGAAGTAAAAAGGATATGCAGAGTTCTGAACAAAAATAATGTAATTCTAGTCTTCCAGTCTGTTATTCCAAACAAATTGATTTAAAAAATGAGTACAGGGGGAGAGGATTTCACCCTGCTGACATGACTTCCTCAGCTAGCCAAAAAAAATGGCAATATATATGCCACATTATTTTCTGTATTTTTCCCAACTGCAGCACAGAACACGTATCATTTAGTTGTAGAAACAGCAAAGCATTGGCCACTGGGAAGGAGCTGTCAGTATGACACAGTTACGGATTAAAAATTCGCATGAAGTTAGAACAGACACGAGCCTTTATTGGCACTCCTGTCATCCACCATTATGTTGTTACTACTATAGCCAGAAGGCACAGAACCCTAAACACTACTCTTATTCTAGTAAAACCTGCAAGTGCTGCACTCTGAATTAAATGTCATAATACTTAACCGACATAAGTGACCTATGATGACCAACATAAGCAGTAAAAAAGAAATACCTAGAAAGAGAACTAGAATAGAACCCTAACTAGAAATAAAACATAGGTGTACAGAGTCTCTGCTCTAATGAAAATATCAATACAGTCTGTTAGTTATGATCCACTCTGCCATGCCATTATCAGGATGACCAACAATATAATATACTTTTCACATTTTAGTGTTTTATAGCTGAAAGTTAGGACGACATTTCATCACAGAAATATTAGTCTTCTACAATATTTTCAATACAAATACTTGGCAATATAAGAAAAGATTAAAAAAATAATTTACAGGCTGGAAATCTCCTTTATCACTAGTATATTAGGGGAGCAGATGTTAACAGTGATTGTCATCATTCTTTTAATAACAAACCTAACGGCTGGAACACAAACTCAAGGTTTGTGACAGCAACCTCTACTTCAGAACTTTAACAATGGACTACATTTGAGCTACATCAAAAATATCTTCATATTATTTGTTGCTCTGTATCTTCATTAAACATGCATTTAACTCTCTATAACAGTTTTCATGCAACTTACACAGCTCTACTCTAACTGCACTGATAGAAGACCTAGGTATCATATTTGCTGAACTCACAAATTTAAGTTTACAGAAACTGTTCATTTTTCTTTTGTCAATACCAAGCTTTCTCAAAACAAACAAACAAACAAAAGAATAATGAGCACAGAGTTTGATATTAAATTCTAAATAAAGTAATTTAGTAAATATAATAATTTAATCTTAAAAAGTTACATAATGACTAGTTCTCTGTAGCTCTATAAACTGTTCAAAACATTGACATGCAAAAATCTAAAGGTGTTTCTTTTCATCTTCACAGACTCTCCCACTAGATAGTAGTAGTTAAAAGTCTGCTCTTGGGCATACAGCTGTAAGCCTTCAGCAATTAATGACTGTTTAAAACAAAAAAAAACTTTAAATATTCTTCTTACGAATGTTCCTAGGTAAGGGACATTTTATTACTGACCCTGCCTTTCATACTTCCCGTGACAGCCATTCATGACTTAGAATCAACTCTGAGATGAGTTCACAGAATATTCTCTTGGCTAAGGACCATTTTCCATTGGAACAGTTTGAAAACAGATGCTAATGTTTGTTTGCCTTGCATTAATACCCTTTAGCTTATAACAACAGAGGCACATTTTTTATCATGCAGTCCTTCTTAAACAATATAGTATTGCCCAAAATGTCACATAACTAACAAATGAAAAATAGAGGTAAGAATATTACTGATATACAGGTTAAAAAATAATAATAATAACTTGATATGGACAAAAAATAGCAAAAGCCTTTAAAGTATCACTGGGGCCTGGCGTAAACACACAAAAAATAAATTAAGCTTATTAATACAGTTCTTGATTCTCAGCATAGGCAAAACTAGAATATTTATAGGCTAATCTGCTATGCAAGCTAGGGAGTGATCACAGATTTTCTAGTAGGCATGTAGGTTTGAGTTCTTTCAACAAGTACAAGTTAGCCAACAGATAATAGGAAAAGAGTGAACACTGGGCCCCAGATATAACTAACGGGGCTCATTAAAAGACACTTATTTTACTCACATGTAACCAAGACCATGGATCCTTTTCTTTCTGCCACCAGTGCCCAGGGCCTAATCCAATCCTGCAATATGTCAAATACTTTCTAAGAGCATCTAGATATTCTCCAGTCTCAGTCATATCAGTGTAAACACCTACTGTGTGATATCTGGGGCTTCAAGGGATGGAGAGCAATTAATGAGGAGGTGATAAGATTTCCATAGCTTATTATTCAGTATTCCTTTATATCAGGAGGCATAATTATATTCTGCAAGATAGATGCAAGACTAGGGCTAACACATAAAACAAGCTATGGCTGTGAACTTTTTTTTTTTATACACATCTGTTTAGTATCATAGACAAAACAAATTAAGGTTTTAACTATTTACTGACAGCCTCACATAAGATCTGTAGAATAGAGAAGGCAATCTTCACAAGCATTTTTGCTACAGAAAATGGGAATATTTTTTCCCATTTATTGCTGCTTAAATATCAAAGTCATGTAAATTTCATTATTTTATGTGAAAGGGAGACAATGTTTTGTGAGCTCTCCCACAATGCTATCAAATAGAGGAGAGAAAAATAATTAAACGTAGTTACTTTTCCAGATATTTTTCTCCCACGGGACATTCAGAGAGCTTGCACAGGATCAGATAATAATAGTAAAACACTAACTCATCAAGTGGACTGTGCAGGTTGACAATGTAGTCTCTAATATATACAAATGTATCAGATATTAGGGTGAAATTATATTTGTGCTGTCTGACCATGGCAGAATAAAAAAATATGATTTTTTTTTAAGAGACCCCCCCCATTATAGAGAGACCACCTTAATGTTATCCACACAAAAATTAAACTTAGTTCAATCAGCATATCACCAATTACAAACTTCCATTATATATTTCAAAAATATTTGTTTCCTATATACCTGCTACATTTAAGCTTCCCTTTTAGCGTATTATGTTACATCACTTTAGGGAATAAAAAACACAATTAAGGTACCTTTTCATCAGACATATCAGAAAAAACTGTTAAGTTATAATCATTATGACCAAGTACAACTGAAATGAGCAAATGATTATTTATGTGTTCACCATTTTTTGACCTGTAAAGATATTTAAGTATAAAGTCGCTTTCCTCTATGCATTTCACTTAACACAAAGTGAAGAATTGGGTAATTATTATGGTTACGATCTTATATTAACAGCGTAGCTCTGACATAGGAAATCTAACCAAACTATGGTGAAAACACAATGTTTTATCATATGCTAGAGCCAAAAATAATACTATTTCCATAATATATCTTTTAGCTCTGCCTTGGTTGAACGTAAACCCAAAAACATCAAAACATATTATTCCATATACATTGCAAACATGATAGGGAAGACAGTTACCTGGCTGCTTCCTTGGGAAGTTCTATTTCTCACGTAAGATCACTTACTGATTTATTTTCCATTTGTGTTATGTATTTATCGTAGAATCACAGAATGGTTTGGGTTGGAAGGGTCCTTAAAGACCACACAATTCCACACACACACCCCTCTCCTCCCCACCATGGGCAGGGACACCTCCCACCAGGCCCGGTTGCCCAAAGCCCCATCCAGCCTGGCCTTGAGCACCTCCAGGGATGGGGCATCCACAGCTTCTCCGGGCAGCCTCTGCCGGTGCCTCACCACCCTCAGAGTAAAAAATTCCTTCCTTGTATCTAATCTAGATCTACCCCCATCTTTTCAGGAAATTGTGCTTCTTTTCAGACACAATATACTGTTGATCTTTTCTGTGTGTTATTTCACCCAGTTTTATTACTACTATTTATTTACTACTAGTATTACTATTTAACTGTTGCATTTATTGCACCTTTTTTTTTTTTTTTTTATGAAGTCACATTTTCTTTCAAATCTGGCAAACTATATTCCTGGACTGGTTCACAGAGAACAGGCTTTTATATTGTTTAGAAGTGTTTGATATTTAAAAAAAAAAAAAAAAAAAAACAACATATTAATCTTACCAGTAGCACAAATGTTTTGTGCAGGTGACAGCAAACCTAGTTCTTGAATTAAAAACCCTTCCAATGTCAATAAATAACATTAAAAACTCTCACTTTAGCGCATACATAGTAATATTATAGAATCTTTGAAGACGAAGTTAACAAGAACATGCAGCTACTGATAAAAAAGCCCATGTACAGAAGATACTCTGAATGCTACTTACTAAACAATTACACTAACTCTTTTGTGCCGTTTTTAAGATGACTGAAGTAAAATCCCTTGATTAATACTGAAGCAAAGAATAGAATAGGAAGAAGAGAAACTTATGTTAAATGATTATAAAATATTTTTAAAACATGAAGGAAATTAACAAAGTACTCTTCTCTACACTTTCTTGCACATTACATTTTAATAAATGGAAATGGATGTTTCCATACAACATCATCTCCATCAATAGCTCATTCTCTCCTTTGTTCTGAATTCAGTCAAACTTCACTGGTGATAACAAAACATGTAATTTCACTCCTTTTCAGATGAGGGATATTCCCTTCTCTGTACAGCTTAATGAATCTTTCTCTACTGTAGGTTTAGATGCATAGAAAGCATGTGTTCAAGCCTGACTTTTGATCAAGCATTCTTTGGATAGCAGGACTATCACTATAGCGTGTCTGTTTTTATAAACAGGCTTTCTTATATGTTCAAAGACAGCCAGCAAGTGTACCACTTGAAAAGGAAGTTGGGAATAATGGCTTTCATTTCTTTACAGAATAAAAGCAGATTTTATTCTTTCATGTTTCTAATTTTCAATGAAAAACAAGGTAAAAAGAACAAATGGTGAAAAGAAAGCATTTATTTTTGTAACCTGAAATTACAGCTAGATATGCTTACGTATCTGGACACATTTCAAAAAAAAAAAAAAAAGACACTTACTTTCTTCTAAAAGCTTTCTGTTTTTTCTTACATGATATGCCTAGCTGCCATCATGAAAGCCAGCATTGGAGACATTCTAAAATCAAATCACTGAATATAAAATACTTCTGATGTAGAAAAGCAAAGACCAAATTCTCCAAAAATCAGCCACACATTCAAAAGTGATCCCTTCAGGCCCGTTATGGGAGCCTTCCTTTATACAAGGTAAATTCAGGAGTCAGTACTCCTGAAGATCCTCAAGTTGCTTGATATCATCAGCTTGGCTTTATCACACCTGAGAGCACAGCACCATTTATAGTTGGCAGCCGTGGCCTGCCTTCACAAGTACAGCTATACCATGCAGAGACCACGCAGAAAAGTTCCCTGAAGGGCTGTTACAAAGGGGGAACAGACAATAGTATCCCCACGTGCAAATCAGACTGAATATTCACAGACCTCCCCGACCAAGACTACGATATTTTCAGAAAACCACCCATTCTTCCCTGCTAATTTTCTCATCCTATATTGCCTGATAGAGCTGAAGTGTAACCATGTAGAGAACTATGGCAGAGACACTGCATCAGATGTCTTGTGTAGTCCCAGCAGCAGAACTGTCATTAATTTTATCACAAAGAAAATTAATATATTAACACATGGAAAGTATAAATTATTATACAGAGTAGAACGAGGAGATCAAACTGTATATATTCCCTCACAACCAGCTGAATTCTGCTCAGACACCATATTACTCATAAAAAAATGTCCAACGAGACCTTGCACTAAAATAGAAAAACCTATCTGATTTTATGAGAGAGTAACGTAAAAGAAAAGTGAAGTGCATGTATTACCCCTCTTCCACTAACTCAATATGAATTGAGGATCTAAATCAACTTTAAGAATTCAGAAACCATTATTTCCTCGTTTAGGATCTTCTGTGTTTTTAAAATCGTCGCCTTCCTCTGGAATTTGAATAAATAGTTGCCTTTAGGTTATTTTGATACTAATACTTCTTTTGATACTAATACTTCTTTTGTTCTTACGTGGTAATACCCTCCCCCTCAAGTAGAAGAAGATGATCAGAAACACTTACAAATTGAAATACTGCCTTACAACAACTGGAGTCACCCAGCCTATTTGCTTCTATGTTGAGAACAAGCTGTCATAACACTGCCCTACCATTTGTAACCTCCCCGTGTTCTCACCTGCCCTCTGCAACAAGAGTCTCTTTGTCTGTCAGTTTGTATAAGTCACATTCCTTGTTTAATTTAGACTAAAAGCAAAAATAGCAAATGGCTTGTGCTTCACTAAATTTGCACTGAAGCTCTATTACTCACGCAGTTTGGGTATGCCAAAGGGTTTCTTAAATCTGTTTTGGTTATATCTGGTTTTACATCACAGTAGGTAGGGAGGGAAGAAGGGAAATAAAGAATTTACCATAACATAAAAGCTTTCAAAGAAAACAATCATTGCATTTCCTTGTCCCATGCAACCTAATCCTATCACTCTTGCCCTCTTTTTTCTTGTCAGAAGAGGCCTCTTTATTCCAATACATCGATAGGCAAGTTCCACTGTCAACTAGCATATTATAGGTTATACACTGAATGTGTTCTCTTTTTTCAAGGGACAGAACAGGAGTTTAAGCAATGAGCCAACACTCCAGAAGGCATTTAAGGAAAGGCAAGGCTGCTTCTTTTTCTAAAAATGTAGTGATGGGACCATGTGAAAAATACAAGTACATAAATACAATAGAATAAAGGACTCCAGCAAGAGATTCTTTTGCTTCTACTTCACCAGGATTAGAATAAAGTTATCAACATACTAGATCTCTAAAACATGTTGATACAGCTTCAGTAGAGAGGTTTACAGATCATGTTGGACAACAGACTGGTGGTACTTAAAGCCAGAGCATTCACATCAGAATGCGCCAAAGATCAAAAATAAATAAAATGCACAGAAAGTGGGACAGACCAGGTGATTCTCAGGTGTTAACAGCTTTCACCACAAGACCACAACTTCAAATCCAATCCACCTTCATGATAGTTATCATGCAACAGCTACCAAGTTATCTATGTGAGGCTGACCAATGGTCAAACCTGGCTCTTTGAAAAGAACCATTAACACTCTTTTCTGAATCTGTACTTCTATTTGTCAAATACTAAAACCATAAGCCAGAAGAATCTTAACTTGTCCAAAAAAAGTTGTCCTGAATTAAAAACACATCCTTCCTGATCCCTTTCTGAATCAACAAAGTCTCCTCTGTCTGGAGATACAAACAAGTTATGAGGCTACCTAAGCAATGAGCTTCCTAACTTCATGTAAGTAAAACAGCAACTTCGTGGTTCAAGAGGAGGCAATTCAGAGAAGGTTAAGCTACCTCTCGTTTACTATGGGACAAAAGTACATTAATGGCTGTTGTTGCATTACAGCTGACACAACCAAAGGCCACGCTGATGGTTACCTTTGTAACTTGTTATCAAACCTGTACTTTCAGAATAAGGGGGAAAAGGACTAGAAGTTTCAGCAGTAGAAAGGTCTTTCCTGACAATGCTGTGTACTTTGATATGCCTGTTCAGGAAACTTGATTCAAGAACCTTAACTGATCTCAGCTGTCAATGCAGACTGAAGGAAGAGAAACGGAGTGCTTCCTAAACACACTACTGATTCACAGCTTCACACGGCAAGGGGCAACGTGAACAGCAAAAAAAGGAGAATCTGATCTATTACATAAACTACAGGTATAGGACCTCCCAAGAAGACAGCAAATATAAGAACTCTGTGCTACCAAAAATACTTAAGCAAGACATAATATCCTGAAGTGTGCAGTTTTAGACAGGATACCAAACAGCCAAATGAGCAAGGGAATTCAGACTTATACAGAAACAGGAGTGGTTTTGCAATCACCTTGAAGGACTTCCCTGAGTCTTCCCTACGTGCAACTCCTCCTTCTATTTCACCCCCAAACTAACCTCAGCTCTTCTAATCTTTTGATCTTTGTCCTGCCCACAACTTGAGAAATATTCATGTTTCATATTATTGTCCTCTTCCACGTCTGCAATGCCACTTAACACCAAGTAGCCAACAAATTCTGTTTGAACCAAGCAGCATTTAATAGATTCACAAAAATCAGCACACACATTGGCTTTATACGTTTCCTCTTGTCCTCACTTAAAGAACACTTAGCAGAAGGCAGGCAACATTAAAATAGACAATGAACAAGTTCCATCTCGAGATGCATCCATACAAGGACACAATTTACAGGTAAGAATAGGAAAGCTCACATTAGTCTCCCTTACTGAGAAAGGGTTTTGTTAGCTCTGAAGAGCCAAGTTTAGCAACTTGAATGAATCCAAATGTAATCTCCCCATTGCCCCTTTATTCCTCCTCTATTATTATTGTAACTTATGTGCCTGATTTCAACACCTGGCTAACATTTGCCTGAAAAAAATGCCAGCCTACAAAGTTTTTTATTTTTTCTGGATGTGTAATTCTGAAATGCAGAAGACAAATGGAAGTCTGGACTTCACAGAAATAATGTCTTCCAGCTTTAGTCTGCTTCCCAATAAACAAAGAAAAAAAAACAGACCCTCAAAGAAACAGAAAAGCCTTTTAAGAAAAGTAGATGTACCTGATTCAATAATCTTAATAATTATGTGTTAATAATCTTAAGAAATAAAATCTAACAAAAATCTTTAAACTACTTCACACATTGAAAAACTTCTATGCAGACTACATCTTGTAGTTTACACAATTTGTTGAATACAATCTCTTACCTCATTAAGCAAGAGGATGTAATTTTAAATGAGACATCAAACCCAGAAGATAGATGCAATTCGTATACATTTAAAAATTAAAAAAAAAAAGCAAACCATACTACCTCTGCTTAGCAAGATTCATCCTACAGAGTACAGAAAGATAGCACCAACCACTCAAACGGCTATCAAATGTATTTGACATGGAACGCAGAATAGAGAGGCAACACCTCTAACACCTCAGTGTAAGCTTTTGTTTTAGCCATTTGTATGTAAACTGGCTGTACACTACCTTTTTATTTTTTTTATCCACAGCACCTTTGAGAACTAAATCTCATGATAAATTTTTCACAAAAGACTAACCTCTGTCATGAGGGATAAGGCAAATAAAATAATATGTACGTTGGTGCTGGTTCCTAAATGTACCATCACCACAGAAGTTAAAAAATTATTCAATAATCTTAGTAGATTAAAAGTATATCAATCAAGAATACTAAGAGAATGCTTCCAAATGTAGCCTTTTTTTTTTTAATATATATTTTTTTCTCCACGATGACCTTTTTATCCAGCAACCACAGAGACACTAACAGAAAACAAAACAGTAAAGTGAGACTGAAAACCACAAAAATTGGTCAGGTGTCAATATATGAGAGGCTTTTGGTTTGTCTTTTTTTTTTTTTTTTTAAATTGACTATACTTCAATTTGACTGCCTTTTAAAAACATCTTGAAAAACACTTACTTAAATGGTTACCCTTACATTTGCATTATAAAGTAAACAGATAACCAACTTAGGTTAATGAAAACATATTTCAAAGCAAAGCAGCTAAAAAAAAAAGACAGCATCTTTTACCAACTTACAAGATTTAAAATGATCAAGTATGTCAAAGTACAGTAGAGGAAGCAGACAACCTAGTCACAAGGCTCAGCAAATGAATATACCTTGATTCAACTTAAAACTAGGACACGCGTACAGAGAAAACATCAGCAGTAAATAAGAAAGTGACACTTTTCAGATCACTGTAACTTACAAGGGCATGAGGCATGAACTGCTGGAAAAATGCTTCTGTTATTTTATGTTTTTGTTGTTTAAACATTCCAGCCCTTGTTTCTACTGCTGTGTCAGAATCCGGCTTGTAGAGGAAGCGCATCTAACTGTTTTAGCAAGGAAGACACATTTCTATTATATTCCCTTCCTCAAGCTTCAAACTCTTATCAGTCAGACAAAATAATGTATCACTTTCTGAAATACAAATTCAGAGAGCCTGAAAGTTACTGTGAATCATGGCACTCTGTTGCTATGTTTTAAAATCCCTCCTTTCCAAACACCTTACATGAATGGACCCAATGAGTGACAGTAACTAACTGTACCACCTTCAAAAACTGTTTGCTTCACAAAAGACATCCTTAAATCACCACTGTTACCCTTATGAAGAAACTGAAGTGGGAAACTGGAAAGAAGAAAACAACTCTATCTAGTAGATACAGTTACTGAGACACTGTTTTGAATGACTGTACAGTGCCTATGGCAGACTGTTTTTGCAAAAGTGACACTGAAACTGGTTTTAATTTATTGCTAACTGTAAGCAAAACCACAAGTAAATCTGGGTTTCATGCACCATAGGGAAGTCAAAATAAAACCTGTTTACATAATGCAGTCATTTATGTCAAATTTCCCTTACCATAAAAAGTTCTTATTTCCTTTGAAACACAATGACTTTTGTACATACAACAAATAGGTTATTAAAGGAAGACCCCATAGGCTCAGCACTGAACAATTCTTGCAGGAGTTCTGGTAACCACACATCTACAATGAAAGCATTCTTCTTCTTGCTTATGAATTCAAACACAAAAGAACATCCATCAAGATCTATACTCATCAATCAAATAGTTCAAACTGTACATTTTGTTCCTCTTAGGCAAATTGCTCTTCACAACTGAACAGTCTTTAAATACTTTTTAAAATAATTCCTTACATGTTAAGCAAGATTCATATAAGGAAGAATACCACAGTATACTGAATAGCTATAATCATACCTAAAGGTCTGGAAGGAACTTACGTAAAAATCAAACATGACTGCAGTGACATTTACAACAATATAGACATTCCATTGCTTCTACCACCACTTTTACCAGCTATAAAACTATACTGCAACCCTGCCTGTAAGCTCAGGTGCAGAGAGATACAATTCTCCATTCCTTTTCTCTCCATTTTCCCTTCCATGACTTCCATGTCTCCTTTGAAAAGGGGAAACTGCAAACAGCGTCGCGTTTTCCATTTGACTAACTGCCACGCAACTGCTGTACCCCTTCCCAAAACAAAAAAGCAGATTTTGCACAAAAGTTCTTAAAATATTTTTAAAGTATTATGTAGTAATACCAAATCTTGAAAGCCTCTTTACTCACCACCAAACAGTACACAAAGTAGACATTAATCCTGGTTATTAAAATTGAATCACTGCAAATCAGGAATCCATTAGGTTTCTGAAAAGACTTCTCAGCACCAAACTAACATTATCATCACCTCATGCTAACATCACACAATATCTCAAAAACATGATTATCATTTTGTTCCATTTCACCACTCTGGAAAACTCTACGTCAATATCCATCATGGCTCCCACAGTTTTAACAAGTGGGCTACAGGGAGGTCAAGCTCAGACCAGATAACAGTCACTCACTCTCTGCCAGAGGAAAAACTACGTATTGTAAGGCCCTGCAAACAAGTAATTACAATGAAATGAATGTTTTATGAAGGAAATGCTCTTGGTTTTAAAGGTCGCAAAGTGACAGATAAGAGCACACAGTGGAACAAATCCAGCAAATTACTGTTTGACCTGCAGGGTCAATAAACCCAAACAATAAATATTTCTGCTCTTTAAATAATTAAAAATGTCAAAACACAATGGCAGCAGAAGAACACTGTTAAAAATATAGACAGGCCAGACAATCTACCTTATACTTAAATAGTTCACTTACCTGTCCTGTGACTGTTCCTCATACATTCTTTCTTTTCCTTCTTTGAAGAGTCTTATAGCCCGTTTCGATTTTTTCATGAGACTGTCAATGTAGATTTTAAAATATTCATTTTCACTGAGTTGTGCAAGTTTTTGGTTGTCATCATATTTGCTCAGTATAAGTCGCAAATGTTGATAAGTGTCTGGTAAAATGTCAAGTATGTAAGGTGGGCTGTTTTTGAGTTGAAGCTTTGGGTTTTGGCACAGTCTTACCTACAAGCAAAAACAAGTGAATTTTAAAAGACAAGAAATATGCTGGGGGAAAAAGTGATGTGACATCTTAAAATTCTGCAAGCATATTTCTCTAACCTTCAGGCACAAAGAATTAAATCCTATCTCAATTGTATTCCACAATATTCCAACATAGTCTCTAATGTCAAAGGATGTCAAATTTGACTTAATCCTGCCACATCTATAAAAAACAAACACACTTACTTATTATAGTTTGGGGGTCTCCTTTTAAAGTCAGAACATCTTTGCCTGTCCACTCTGTGCTAAGGAGAGTATTATCAAAACACAGTATGCAAGTGATGCCAAGAGCAGTAGTTCTGTACAGGTCTGTCTGCTGCAGATGAATTTCCCCATGGATTTTTGGTGTCGACTACGAACTGACCTTAAAATTTAGATTTTCATCAAAAGATGATTCTCTCTCTTCTTTCTCCAATAACGTAACTTTTTAAAACCCATAGGAATGTAAAGTTTGACAGTGCTACACCTATGAAGAGGATCTGAATGGGGCCAGAGGTTCAAAAGCTGTTCGCTAGGACAGACAGAAATTAAGCCACTCACAGATACTGTAAACTAGGAAATGAAATATTATAAACTCAACCTTTTCCACTTTATGGTTGTACTAGAAGATAACATCTTCATGAACTTGGAGTCAGCATCTTTCTAAATGGCACAAAATTCAATTGAACAATATATATCGCTTAAAAGAGTAAGCTTCAGATGAATTGAACACTTTTATTTGAAGCTAGTCTTCACTGGAAATGTTTCTGGGAGAAGAAGGTACTGTTTTTGTTTCCTGAACATAAGCATATTTAAAGTCATTATCTCCTGGCTACCTACCCTCTCTGGTAGTTTGTTTTGTAATCTTCTGTAGTAGAAAGTAAAGGAATCAAAACTAACAGATTTTGAGTGCTCAGCTAACACACTGCAGAGAAACACATTCTGCACATGTGTGTGCAGCTGTACATATGCAAACACTTAGAAAAAATTAAGTCCATGTGGCATAAAAGTTTTATAGGTATCATTTGGGGATCGCCACAGTATATATTAGTGACTTTGACATTCTTTTGAGGTAACTAACGAGGCTATAAAAACATCTTAATACTGCCGAAAGCAGACTCCTATTTCTACTAATGTATCAACTTGAAAAAAGTGTATGGTTTTGAGCACTTCCAGGGGGGAAAAAAAAAAAAACTTGTTTCATATAACATACATCCCTCTGTAAACTCAAAGCTATATTGCTAACCCCTCCCCCAATTTCTAGATCTACACCATTAAAAAATTCACCGACTTTAGACCTTCATGCATGACAAGCAGCAAAGTAAACACAATTGTTTCTTTCTCTGAATGAAACATACACAAAACACATCAGTCAAGGAAAGTTAGGGGACTGTGATCATGGTTGTGGAGATAGGAGAGTGGATGAAAGTCAAGCACTAACAAGTTTAAAAAAATGTCTAGCAATTATTTGAACAGTGCAAGCTCGTAAGTTCTATAGAAACATTAATGCCATTCAAAGAAAGTATTTAAAACATGACTTTCGCAACAGCCCCCCTTCCTTTTACTGATTCATTGTTACTTCAATAATTTATATTACTCTTTCACATACTAGATCAAGTAATGGATCAGGAACCCATCTGATGTATTGTAAAACAGACAGTCCTTCCCACAGAGAAATTTAATCTCAGTAGGAAACAGAAAGACAGCAGATGGATACAGGCAAATATGAGGACACAAACGCAACAGTTCATGCTAAAGAGTGGCTCAGTGCGCTAGTGGGTCCTAAGTATTCCTAGAGAAAACAGCAAAGAAAAGCTTCAAGGCAAACTCTACAATAATTTAAGTGGGTCATAACGAAATTCCTCCTAAGATGGAGAGGAAGCTGGAAGGAAATAAAAAGAAGTAAAGCATAAAGATGTTTGGTAAACTCATGAGTGGCTGATGAAGCCTGGAGCTGCAAACCACAACTGCAAGAGCAAAACAGCAAGAGACTTTGAAAATAAGTTGTTTCTGTTTAACATGATAAAGAAAATGCTAGCAGAATAAAAGACAACAGAGTGCAAATTGTGGGTTAGCAGATGCCCAGAGCAGCATTCTCAACGAATATAGGTTGGATACGATGGCATTCTTTAAAGGTCAGAAAAAGAAAGCTGAATGGATGAGAGTTTTAGGACAATGGATGGATAAAGAAGGTTATCTTTGTCCATGAATCACATCTCAATCTGAAGGAATCAGATACAACTTTAAAAATAACAGTTCTAGTGAATGGGCTGCCTGCATGAGGGCAGGATGGTACTGTTACCCCAGAGATCAAGAAATGAACTAAAAAGAGAGACTTAAAAAGGAGATTAAATACTTTTTTTTTTTAATGCTGAAATTAAGCTGACAGAATTCTTCAAGGAGATTTCAGAATCATAAGCAAAGAATTTCACCTGTGCAGACAGATCTGAAAATCATACATGCAGAGACACACGTTTCTTTTTGTAGAAGAGTTAGAAAAGAAGAACTGGTATCCCAAAGACAGAAGCGAAAAATTTCCAGAGAAAAATTTATGAAAATTGCACACCTTTTTCATGTGAACCTGCATTCTCTGTGATTTAGTGAAAATATGAATCAATAAAGATTGACATTCTCCCAAAGCAAACTACAGGTGCCATCAATCAATATCCCTGATTAGGTGTTACAACTTTCTGGAGCAACAGCACAATGTAGAAAAAAGCAGCTTAAAAGAGGAAAATATTTATTCAGGAAAAAAAGTCAGCAATGAGAACAGACTACAAGCTGAGAAGGATGCAATCATTTTTAATTGCTTATTTATCCTCACTTTTTTTAAACCTCATGATCAAGGAATTAACTCTCTTTCTGAAGTCTTTCTTTTCAATCAGATGCATTAACAAGTAGAATATGAATGGTTTTGTATACACTAGAACTACCATTAAAAATATTAAAACAGGAATGAGCAAATCGCTTATGGTGGTTTTTGCGTTTTCAATAGTCTGTCCGTTCAACCATACAAAAGGACTACCCAGTTAAAATGAAGAATTAGTTTCCCTTTCAGATGTTCTAAAAAGTCTTCTTCAGTCCAGTGACATTAGTCACACAGCACAACAGGATCCTGTGGTCATCATGGTTTACCAGGCTTCACCTTCTGCTCAATTTACAGAGATAAATGCAGAACATTACTAGAAACCTAAACTCCTGAATAAGCCTTTAGGAAAGCTGCACGAAAATTTGTCTATAGGACAACTCAATTAGTTGTATGCATTCTCAGTGGAAGGAAAAGGGAAAAAAAAAAAAAGCTAATGTGTAGTTAAAGTCAGTGGTCCATTGAAGTAGCACAAGGCTTTTATAGAGCACACAAGGTTTCAGTCCAAAGGAAGTAAGTTTGTAAAGAGATGGCTGGTAAACCATATGGTTTCCAGAGTCAGGATGTCCTGACACGTACCACAGCAGTTCACAATTATAAGCAAGCAAAAAGAAATGACAACTGCTGACGCAAAAGATTTACCAATCCACCAGAAGTGGCATACATACCTTTCTTCAAAAGAAAACAGAATTCAAAACAAAGAAACAAAAATAAAAGTCCCCATACTACATTTTACAAAGCAGTCCTCACCAACACTTCAGCAGCGGACATGAATCATATCACTGTGTGATTTGTGTATTGTTATGACTGGAAGTAAGCATGTATATATTTAGCAAGCACTCGGTCTAAAAAATGAATAGCAATCAGTAAGTTACTAAGAAATGTCTCTCATTGAGGTAAACTGAGAAAGGTTAAGCTTCTTCCACTATCTCAGGGTAAATCCAAGTCTTACTCCAGAACCACATAAACAACAGAGTGCAATTCTGTTTATGAGTAACTAGGGGATTATCCTGATCTACCAGTAACAGACTTAGCTCAAGAACTTCCAGACAAGCTTACTCTAGTCCCTATGGGGAAAAAAACAAAAACTCTCTTCCTCCCAAAAACACAAAAGAAACACCACTACTCTTAAAATTTTGAAGACATTTGACTGAAGTTACAAGGCATTGTTCCATAGCATCTTCAGGTATGAGTAATGGATAGGACTTGTATTTAGAGGATTGATTTCTTACAGAAAACTGTACCTTCTATCCACTTTTATAGCAAACAATAAAGTTGAAGGCCCTGGACTAGTTAGACAAAAGAACTTTTGTTCAAGCCCCAGCACAATCTGTTTAAACACCTAACGCAGGTCAAAGACAATACAAGGAAAGCAACACAGCTACAACAGAGCATCTAGTGAGTACAACATCCGCTAAACACTGTTTTCAGCTGCAGTGAATGGACTACAACAATCGCAGCATCAGTGCTCGCAGACTTCCAAAATTACACCTTGAAAACCTCTAACTAGTATATTCTGCCATGCAGTACAAAAAATGTCAAAGTATTAAGAATGTTTTGAAATAACACAGCACAAAAGTAGCTCTACAGTAAGACACCATAACAATTCTCCAGAAAACCACAACACACGATGCTACGGACAGTGAATTCCAAAAAACGTAATGAGGGAGGTGCTAATCAGGACAATGAATGAAATGTGAGCATGACGCTCCTTCACTGTATAGCCCTCTGCCAGAAATTACATTAACTGCAATGACTTTTTTTTTCTCCCCACAGAAATGTTCCTCTGAAAGAAGCCTTCTCATCAAAATATAACTAGCGGTGACCAATCACTAAACTTTTCAGCTGAGAAAACAGCAAGTGCTTGTTCAACAGCTACCACACCACAACTGCACCGTATGTTTCCACACCTGAGAAATACGCAGTTACAATGCTGATGCTACATACACCCAAGGACACCTGACTTTGGAGGGTCATTTATACTTTTGTTAGGAAGTGAGAAGCTTCCATTTCTCCATTTAAATTCTTTTCCACAAACATTCTATGCAGACATAAAACTTCCTATCAACTTCAACCAGGTAATACACTGAAGAATACCATGGTTATGACCGATAATTGTCTTTCCTAGATCCTTTGTGGAACTATGACTTTTAAGTAACTTGCAAGGTTGCATATTAATGTAACAATTACATTAAGTGTTTCAAAGCATCACCCATCAGCACAGGGTTTCAAGCTGTTGAACTGTGCTCTGTATACTCATTTACATGCTGCTGAAAACTTGTATGCTGTCAATGTAAAAGAAAACTACACTACTTACTAAGTTACAGAGGCAATACATCTTTTACTCACCAAGTCAACAGGATGAGCTTTGGAGATGCGCTCTAATTTGCTCTTAGAAAATTATTAAAATAGCAAATCAAACTGCCATCCCCATTTACTATGTCAAACAAAATGGTGGGCTATGATAAAGCACTCAAACAGTTTATACAACTGTTAATCTGAGTAGAAAACAATTATTTTCAGACCCAATGTGTAAGAGTATTGAAAAGTGAAAGTTACTATAATATTCTGATTTAAAACAACAACAACAACAACAAAACAACTGTTCAGAACATGTCACGATTTTACTGGCTTAAAATCTACCATAGTAAAATGTGCATAAAAGTACTGCCAAGTCTAAATAGCCAGAGCAGCAAATTAACTGAACTACACCCATGTTTATATAATAGACATTTTCTCTCAAAGTTGCTCCCAAGATAACCATCATCTTCTAGTAGTAATGCACTGCTAGCTTCTAGGTTTTAAAATCATTAGGTTTAGAATCTTAGAAAAAATGTTCCATGTAATTTATGCATAGTTTAAAGGAAGACTTAGTTATTTGTTAAGAACATTATTTACAGAATATGAACTTTCAAAAATACAGAGCATTTTTAAAAATAGTGATTGGCTTGCCAGAAGTTCAAAGATGTATGATTGACTTGCATATACAATGCTAGCACTGGAAAGCAGGGCTAGCCTTCTAAACCATAAGAGGAATATCATCCTTTGCGTTGCAAAGGAATTAAAATATTTTTGTTTCTTAAGCTAAAGCTTATCCATGAGAAAAAGAACAGAGAAACTGGACATTAAATGCTAACAGCTGATGCCCCTCAGTTAGCATTGTAAACTCATTGTAAAAAGCCATACCAGTAAACCTCAAAAAGTAGAGATCCCAATGGATTAGGAATAAAAGGGAGATGTAAGTAGAAGGTATAAAGAAAAAAAGCAAATTCACTGCTTACTTACAACATGGGGATTTTTTTTTTTTATTCCCCACAAGTATGTTGTTTACAGCAGCCTTTACTAACAGGACACTAACCAGGAGCAGTACCTCAATATTCTGTCCTGCTAAAGAACTCCCAAAATCTACACACTTGATTTTTTTTTTTTTTTTTTTAACTGGTAACGGAAGTTGGAAGAGCCAACTTCAGTGGAACTGCAGCCTTCTGCTTGTTCTTACAGCCGAAGCATCAGCCCATGAAAAACAAACACTAACATGAAGCTTTAACAATTTCAAGGCATGACATATTACCAGTTCTGCACACACAAGTTTGTATGGTATTTAAGTAGCCAGAGCTTTTGCATACACCTTAAAACCTGTCGAGTTCTTATAAAATAGTGATATTTGTAGCCTTGGTGTTAATCCTTTATTGTTGAAAGCAAGTAATCCATACAGGTAACACCACCTGCCAACAGAGGAAAGAAGCACAAAGCAAGAAAGGAAAGGTACAGAAAGGTACAGGTAGGAAAGAAAGGTAAACTGGGAAAGACTGAGCTCTTTTCCCAGCTTTTAAGAACTCTCTTGTTTCACCCTTTGGTCAAAGTAATAGCTTTACATGTTTCCATCCTCCCTTTCACTCGCATCTTTAGAAGGCAGAAAACTTTAGCTACCTAACTGCAGCAAAACGATGGTTACCACAGCTACTATTGGTAAAGAACAAACCAGAATGATGACTGTTATTACAACTAGCAAAACAGACCTCAAAGCTACAATCCTACCTTGGGTGGCACCCCACTGGCTTTGAGTAGCCTACCGCCTTCACCAGGTATTAATTTTATCAGTGAACCACCACAGACACCAGTCATCGGACACAGTCCAGAAATGGGATTTGAAGCAACAGTCGATCGAGCAGGTTTCTATTTCTGATTTTAATCCCTGGTTTTGATTTAGGCAAAGGATAAAATGACCTTCCTGTGTCTCCTGCCACATAAGGCTGAGACTTAAATTTGTTTGCCAACATATTCAATTTGTTCAAACATCCTTTCACTATAAGTACCAAATGCTAAAAACTCAAACAGAAAGCTACGGCATTCTCACACTATGACATCATCCTGTCTGGTATACTTTAATATAATTTGGAAATTAAATTTGATTAACTGAGAGCAGCTTAAAGAGGATACATTAAAGATCCAAATTGAGGACACTTATCCGTAAAATGAAAAAAAAAGAACAGCACAATGTCCAGCCCTTCCAGTGAATTCTACAGAACAGGCCTTACTGGCTGTTCCGATGCTCTGTCTTAATAGCAACAAATAAAGTTATCCCACAATGGATGAGTAAAAGCAATCCACAAGTCCAAGATTTGCTGGTATCTGTGGATATATAAACAAACCAGAGTCAATCTTACCATATAGACTTGTAAATGGACTGACACAGGGCAGAAATTAAGCTGTACATTCCCCACGTGGTTTCAGCAATGACAAAACATATTCCAGGTTTCCTGAAAACTTCCTTCTACTGAAGAACAGTGCCTGCTTCCAAGTGTTTATAATTGCACTTCTCATTACAAGATACTCACTGCTTACAGCATCCTGATCACTAATAGTGAAATGTCAACAAAGTCTCTGTGATAATAAAGTCATCTCTGTGATCAGAGAATCATTAAGGTTGGAAAAGGCCTTCAAGATCATCTGGTCCAACTGTCTCCCTATTGCTAATATCACCCATTAGACCATGTCCCTAAGCACCACATCCAACCTTTCCTTAAACATCCCCAGGGACGGATGATTCATACAATATCACTTCTATGAAGGCTGGTTTTTAAGTTTATAATTATCCTCAGAAGTTGTGGTAGAAATACAAATGCAATTCTTGGAGCATCAACAAGAAGAGCGTATGAGAACTCAATCAAACACTTTGAAATTACCTTGTCAAGGCACGTTACATTAAATTAAATATCTCCAGTACATCAGAGTAACTTCTGACAAACTTTAAGACATGTTAAACATCCACGTTGTACAAGAGCCACAAGAAAAGCAAATGGTTACACTAATTCATGGAGAATCACTGAGTTAAGAAGTCATAACTCTTGATATACGGACCCAAGGCTAACAGGTAGCGTTCTTCACTCTCCAGCAGTTTCAAGAGGAAGCTGTCAAGTATCACTCACATGCAAAACAGAGCAACTGTGCGCCCTGAACAGTTATCTGTATTATAATCAGACTATTCCTACCCTTGGTAAGAAGCTCTCCTAGCTAATCTACAGCTATCTGTCATCTTGTATAATTCTAAATAAAATTTATCAGGCTGGTCCAGAGACCTAGGAGAAGTTCTAGAAAACTATACTCCCACTTCCTGAAAAATAAGTTTCAGTACAGTATACATCTGGTTTCAAAATGAAAATTAAAAGTAGTAAAAATTCACTGAAATGCAGAACACGCTTAAAAGGTAGGTGTGCGTACAAATCTGTTTACTAAACTGACAAGAGTGACATCCCCCAGTCCCCACGCACATTCCTAAAAGCACAAACGTATCTATGCTACCATCATGAGCATGTCTCACAGGACGATTAGCTTAGCTGAAGTTTCATGCTTCAGAGGTCTTGTTTGCAGACTAACAATGTGATCCAACACGAAAAACACAGTGTGTGATTACAAGACTAAGTTAAGCAGTTTTTCATTAGGACAGCTCAGCTTTTCAAGTTTGAGTCATTTTAAAGGATCTGAAAATAACAATAGCCTAAGGCAAACACACATATTTGTTTTCCTGACACAAACCAAGATTAAAAAAAAAGAAAAAGCATAGCCGGAGGCCACATGGAAAAAAATAAAATAAATAAAGGCAGGCAAATGGTGCTTGAAGAACCTAAAACACAAGTCCCCTCGCTTCCCGAGGGGCACAGCGTATAGCTAGCGAAGCTGCAGGATGATGCAGTCCCCCCATGTGTAGCGATCTGAGCAGCCCCCCTCTTCGCTCACCACTTTGTCCATGAGCTTCCAGGTCTTCTCCACAGTCCTCCGGTCGGCGGCTGCCTGCTTGGGGGGGCCCACAGCATCCTGGATGGCGTCGATGAAGCCCAGGATCCGTCCCTTGCGCGGGTTGCGGCCGTTCTGGGAGTTGGCCATGGGGGAGCCGAGCTGGACGCGGGGACAGACAGACAGAGGCTCCCTCACAAGGTGCCCCGAAAGGAGCCACCGCCGAGGTGACGCGAGGCGAGGCAGAAGGGCAAGCCCGCGGGCACGTCGAGCACCGGGCTCAACTTTTCGCCACCCCCCCGGGCTGAGCTGAAGCCGGCAGGAGGGAGCCCGGCGCTACCTCAGCACCCAGGGGCGCTCGGGGGGAGCCCCCCTACCTCCTCCCCGGGGTCCCCCCCAGGCACCTGCCCCTGGAGGAAGCCGAGCGGACGGACAGGCGGACGGACAGGCGGATAGGATACGTACGGAGCAACACGGCGAGGCTCCCTGCAACGAGGGGGAGCCGCCGAGAAGGAGGGGGGGGGGGTCAGCCGCTCCGCGCCCCCCGCCCTCCACCCGAGGCGTCTCGTCGGACGAGGCTGTCCTTCCTCCCTCCTCCTCCTCCTCGTCCTCCGGCGGCGGCAGCGGGCTTCACCGCCCCAGGAGGCAGGCGGGGCGCATCCCGCGCCGCCCCGGCCCTTGTCGCCGATCGCCGCCGCCGCCGCCACTCGCGATCGCGGCGCTGCCCCCGCGGGACTCAGCCCCGCAGGGAAGCCGGGTGTGGGGCGCGAGTGGAGCCGGCGTCCTGCGGGCACATGCGGGCTCGGAGAGACAGGGACGCTGCGCGGCTGTGCTGCAGCGCGGCTCGCAGCCCCGGGCGGGCTGCGCTCGCCCCTCACTCCTACAAAGTGAGGCTGGCGGCCGCGGCCCCGCTCCCGCTCCCTCCCCCGCCCCGCGGCGCTCTGGCGGCCGCCCCTCCCCTCGCAACATGGCCGCCCCTCCCCTCGCAACATGGCCGCCCCTCCCCTCGCGGCACGCCCGCCGCGGACAGAGGGAGCGGGGCCGGGCCAGCGGCGGCTCCGCACCGCTCCGCCTCTGCCTGACGTGGCAGGCGGCAAATGAGCGTGAAGCCGGGCGGGAGCCGGGAGGGGTTGGGAGTGATGGGGGAAATGGCCAGTGGTCGAGGTGGAGGGGAGGGGGACGGAGCTTCCTGTCCTGCCCCTGAGGGGGCGGCTGGAGGCCGGCGCGGGGTGGGAAGTGGGTGAGGGGGGCTTGGAGGGGCATCGGACGGGCTCCCTCTCGCCGAAGTGTGTTAAAACACAGGGGTCTTTCATGCTGCCTTTAGGGCTTCTTTCACTCTGCGCCTCTCTTTCACGCTCCTGAGGCTTGTTTTGGTTCGGTCTTGCGGCCGAAAAGAGCAGGAACTTGTGTTCCTTTTGTACGTCTGGTTTCTCTTCCCGTCTTGTGAGAGAGCAGGAGGTCTGCTCTTCGGCCAGTGCTGACATTTCTTCTATTAAAATGGGCTGGAGAGCTGCCAAGGGCATTGGGGGCTGTAACGTTTGCAGTGCAGTCCTGAGAGGCGATGAGCAAAAGTGCAAAAACTTCCCCGTGTCTATTTTGATGTCCTTCTTTGGGGATATAGTAAACATAAACCCAACTGACCTAACGTTACACTTCTGTCTAGGGGCAAATTTTCCTCTAGATTCTTTATATTCCCTGTGAAAGTTGGAGAGGAAAAAGTGAAGATTAACTGCACAGGGTGCGAGACAGTTGATTTCAGATCCCTTTGAAGACCTTCCAGGGCGTAATTATGCTTTGTGAGTGTTAATGTTATAATTAATTACCATACGGAGAAACTAAAATAAAGCACTTTAAGACTCCAAGGTTATTTTATGAAGACAATAATTTTAAAGAGTGCTTTTAAATTTCAGTTTTCTGAATGTCAGCAATTATGTTCTTTTAATAGTAATTTTGTAAAGACTCAGAAATAACCATTTTTCTTTTTTTCTTCCTAATCCTTGATTTATAGTAAAATAGGAGTCCAAAAAGCAATAGAAATGGGTGTAGAGTGTTTCAGTGTTCCTTTTATTTATAACGTCATTTACAGGTATTTTTGTGCTTGTACTTTTCTATTGGTTTAAAATCTAAGTTGTTAACGTGGGCACACACACAACAATAAAATCACATCAGTAACATCCTCAAAGGTCATTGTTCCTCTTTAGCTTTAAAATACGAATTGGCAGGTACTTGGCTTAAGTGGGTTGGAAGCTTCTCATTTCACTGGAGGCTCTGTAAATTATTCTCTTTCCTATGTTGATTTAAATGTTGGTTTAAAACTCTTCTCTGGCAGCTCTCCCTATCCTTTTCTTCGTTTGGAGCTCTGTTCGCGTAAGATGAGGTTGTTAGTGACTGCTCTTCATTTTGCTCTATCTTGGTTGTGGATAAATCAAATGATTTAACGCTTTTTCTGAGCTTCTTAAATCTTTACTTCTTTTTGTTGATTGTTTTGCTTTCATTGTTTTCATGTCATTCTCTTCACATTCCATGCACTGCCAAGAGCTATGATCTGTGAGTTGGCCTTGGTAGCTGTATGGGGCTGAGTCATGTTGTCTTGCAGTTCATCTGAGTGCAGAGCCAGCAGGAATAAGCAGCTTGGTTTCCTGCATCCCTCTGTGTGTGTGTTGTGTTATTAAGTGAATAGCCAGCTGTGTTACAGAAGCAGGCGGTTTTCAAATGGACTTTTTTTCATTGTCTGTGCTGCATGGTACGCACAGGTATTCTGGGAAATAGAGTCCTCAGCGGGTCACGTGAATTTATGTTGGAAGCAAGCCAGCACGGAAAGAGGTTGAAAGAAATACCTGCAGCTTCAGCATCAGGCGTGTTAAAGATGAGCCAGACTTTCGTGTGCTGTGCCGTGAAAGGGCTAGAAGACACAGCATTGCCTTTGTGGTTTCAAATGCGCAGAGTGAAGGGACCATTTGATAGAAGACAGCTGAGAAGAAAAGACTGGGAGAGGAGGAGCAAACAGCTGCTGTGTTTGAAGTTCAAGGGATGCGCTTGTTAGCGTTGGAGAATGCAAGGACGTGACTTGTCGGCCGGATCTGTGGGGTGCCTGAGGATAAAAGGCACTTGAAAGGGTGGTGGCTGAAGGCACTGGCCAGCTGGGTTGTTTTGATGCTGGCCAATTGCAGTATGTTGATGTAGCCGTCCAGAAGGGCATGTGAGAGGGTAATCCCTACTGCTCAGCTTTGTGCAATTTAGTAGTTTAAATTAAGAAGCTAGTCTGCTGTGTGCAAATCTATTGAAAGACCACAAAAAGACAACGAGGTGATTCAAAGCAGAAACCTGAATCAGATACTTTGAATCTTGGTGGGAAAGAGAGTTTTTCTGTTCAGGCTAAGTGGAAGGGGCCTAGGAAAGTTTGATAGCTAATTAAGGCTCCCAAGTTTAGTACATACATTCAAATGCCTCCACGGTTCTCTCTTAATCATGAGTGATCTGACACAATTTTTATTTTACCTGTTAATATTCTGAAGAATATAGCAGTTTAGATCTGGTGCTTGTAAGTATTTTAATCACTATATAAGAGCACAATCAGTTTTTTACAATCAGTTAACTGTTTTTTTGGTTTTTTTTTTTTTTGCTCTGCTGGTCACTCATTCCTCTGGAGTGGTTAGGTTGAATGAAGCTTTGCTCCTCTTGAATGAAATTCGTCAAAGCCATCGACAATAGTTGGAAGCGAGAGAGATGTTTTGTTGTTTTTTGTTCGCCAGACATTAAAATATTGATTTTTATCTGCAGTCGCTCAATGTATGTGGTTTGGAAGCTGTCTTCATTTGTATGTTTTCTATTGCCCCATTCAAAGTGAGTTTGCCAAAATATGCAGAAACATAAGAACAAGGAAGAGGTCGGATGTAGGTTTTACTTACAGCCACCTAAATAAGATAAAGTATTGCCATCATACATAATATAATTTTAAAAGGTTAATATAGTATGCGCTATGCTAAGTGCTGTGGTAGCAATGCTTATAAAAGCTTAGGTCAGCTATTTCAAAACTTGAATGTGGAATGGCCTCTCGCTCATTGTGATACGATACCCTGGGTATCCCAGCATCCTTAAATTTTCAGTCACCACTTGGTATGTTGATTGGATGCATACAGTGTTACGAAAAGATGACTTTTTGAAGGGATGTAGCCTCTTCAGTGTACTGGTGGATGGCCTTTTAATGGCTGGACTTGGACAGGGTGATGCTCTTTGCAGGGTGTGCGGTGCCCCAGCAGAAAGCATCTGCTCTCCCTTTGCAAGGAAGCTGAGGCTCCAAGGGCTTCTGGAACTCGCTATTGTTTTGCTGCCTGACACCCATCTGCTCTGTATAAAAACAAAATAAACAAAAAAGGTGCACACAAAGCCAGTAACAACATATACCTTTTAAGTTTCAGGGCTATTTGCATATGTACGTTTTATTTAGTGCATCCTAGAAATGTGCAAGTCCTTATATGTGACCCCTGCACTCCCTACCCCATTATCCAGTTATTACAGTAGTTACCTGCAATAACTGCTAGGAATATTAAAATGGATCAAATGGAAAATCCTTTTATGCCACTGTTTTACAATGCTCTCAAGGATGTTAGGCTCTTCAGTTATCAAATTAAGTCATTTATTTATGATTTGTAAGATTGTTAAGCTGCAAGCTACCATTTTTTTGCTAACTTTTAAGCCACATTGCAACATATCTACCTGTTTTATCATAGCAATCTCAGAGACAGAAAGCAAAACAGATCAGATCACCTGTGGCACGAAGAATTCTTTTACTGATAACTCCAGTAAATACCAGATGCTATTCCTGCCTTAGTGCATGGTTACTTCGAGAAAATTGCTAATAACAATGGCAGCTTGTCATTTGATTATTATCCAATTAACTCATCTACTTCTAACAATCTCTCAATTATTTTTCCTCTGTCTACTTAGGCTCTTCATGTTCATCAAGTCCCTAAACCCGCATTTTTGGGGGGAGTTTGTTACTGGTTTCTAGAAATCCAAAAGAAGATTTTCATGCATGAAATACAAATAACCTAATACTTCAGCCCACTTTGCTGAGGAATGACTTTAAAAAAAAAAAAAAAAAAGACGACTGCTTTTTGAAGTTTCTTTGCTAGCTTGCACTGTGGAAATCAGTCTTATTCTCCAGCAGCAACATAACTGCTCATAATGTATTGTTACTGCGCTAGTTCTCTGCTGAGGTTTTACATGTTCTTTCTGTTTTTGACTTGGGAATACGAACTGAATTTGTCTGTGGCTGTACTTGTAAGCAGAATGGGCCAGATGCTGTTCTCTGGCCCTGAGGCTAGGTGCCATGGTGCAACGTGGATGGCAGCCACAATTCTTACTAAAATCCCTACACTACCACCCCATCGACCCCTGTACCTGCATCCAAGTAGCAATCCCTGACCTGTGCTAGCCCTGAACCTCCCTGGGAGCTGTTTGGGAAAACACCAGCTGACGTGGGCCAGAACTAGTAGGGAGTGTCCTCATAATTTAACATCACGGATTGCCATATGTCTGCATCATCATGACTGGTTACTGCGTACAAGTATTGTGACAGTGTGTGTGCATATAAATACGCTCACGTGTGCACATCTACTGTAATATGAGGCCTTTCATCTTTGTTAACACTGATTTGACTTCAAATACTGAAGTTTACTTTCAGCTTGTTTTTTGGATGTGAGGATTGAACTACTGCAGGGATACATTGCAGGTACACAGGCAAGAATTTTACTGACTAAAGCTTGCAGGCTTATGTTTTCAAATCTTTCATTCACTCTAGGAGAAAATCAGCTTAAGTATGATACTGTTTCCTGTGCAAAACGTCAGAACAATTTCCTTTACAAGGAGCAATTAAAAAATACATTAGCTGTTTGCAGATTGAGTATGAAAACTAATTGTGGGGCCAGGCCTGTGTTTGTCTATACGCCTTGCTAATGAGTTCATTTGCTGTAAACTAGACAGCTCACTTCAAAACACATCTCTGCCATAATATATTGTATTAAAAAAGTGTGTCAGCTTAATTTTAAAACAACCTAACCCTTAGGGAGCAATTTTACATGAGCTCTTCTGTTTCTTTTCTGTTATTAATTGCATCCATCTGCCAGAGCAGGTGCAAAAGCTTTAACTAAGTTTTATTGCTTTAGCACTACCTCTTGAATTTATCCTATCTGTGCTATAGCATAAAAAAGATCAATTTCAAAATCCTCTTTTTTTTTTTTTTCTTTTCCCCCATCCTGTTCCTGCCCAGTGCCATGATCTTTGTTCTTCCTAATCTTGGTCTGATAAAACAATAGCTGCAATATTTAACTTGAACATCCTATTTAATATCCTGTCCAAATACAACTGGGAGTTCTTGTTTGACTTGAGAATTAGAAGCTTTCATGTGTGGGGGAATTTTTTTTCTTTTCCATTCAAATATCTCTGCTTTCACCAGAATTTCTAAGATTTCCAAATTGTGGTAAGTGGTTGTAAAATACGTGGCTAAGGACTTTCCATTGCCATCCTTCTCTGGAGCTGCAGTTTGAAAGGAAACAAGCACGTGTCTGTTGAACACAGTTTAGCATAGGAAAGACTTCCTCTGTGCTTCTACAAATCTAAATAAGCTCAGTTAGTGGGGATTTGGACTACGTTACTAGGAGCTTTAATTGAAATACTTGAATGAGACAGTCACTGGCATATGGTCTTCTTTGCAGCAAGCAAAACTGTTTTCAGTTTAGTAAGATAGTGTCTTATAGTTAAACAGGGAAACCATGCAGTGCTAGGAAATAGTAACGTAAGCATTATGGTTCATTCGATTAAATTTATTCTCCTGTACCAACCATTACTGGAGAACATTATTTCTAATGTTCTGTCCATCTTTTGTAGGAGGAAGACAACTTTTTTTTTTTTTCTCTCGACTCCTTGACTATGAATTTGTGGTCTATCTCGTTTCCTGTACGCTTCGAGTTCTACGAATATTTTGTTTGTGAGCAAAGACAGGAACCTTTTGTCTTTGATGTAGTAAACACATTGGATTTTTTTTTTCTTGCTTAACTTCATTTAAAATAAGTTATCTTTCCCAAACTGAAAGTAGGCCATATGTTTTGTAAGGCAAGTCACAATTTTAATAGGACTGAGTGATTTTGCTTTTGCATAGGTCATTTGCAAACACAAACTGAATGCATCTGATATTTGCAATTATTTGCTGAATGCTTCAGAGCATTCGGTTATTCTCAGACTGAGTTTACAAGCTTTTTGCATCAGTTTCTCATTCTACGTAACACAATTGGTGATTGTACTTTTTCTACTTCATTACAGATTTAATTTTTTTTTTAAGGAAAATCAAAAATAGTGAATCAGACTACTGGGGAGAAGAATAAGTGATTTCTGCCTTTCTGAAATGTTCATTTTAATGCATCAAGCAGTCATATTTTGAATACTGCGTACTACATTGAAATGTGCCCTTTCATTATTCTGTTAATTCTGTTGTATGGAAGAGTGTAATGTTCATTCCCATTAAGTTTCAGATTATAAGGCATGTTGTCTCAAATGAAATATAGATGTCAAAGTAAAACTAGTAATGAATTGAAATTTAAATTATTTTTTTTGGAGGGGGGGTGAATTTCTGTCACTTTCTGCCTAGATTTCAATGTATCCAGTCGTACATGGGTGCTCCCATTGTCTAGGCAGTCAGAAAGTGCCCACCAGAACATTGTCACTCATGTATCAAACAGCAGAAAAAGTGAGTAATTAATGAAGATATGATTTATTATTTTTCCCCACAGTTTCTTGACCTAACTATGTATCCGAGTGCTTATTTTTTTCAGTTACCAGTCACTTGCAGCTAAATGCAAAACTAGCTACACTGACTTATAAACCTGTTGTTGTGCCAATATTTTCCTCTCCCCTTTTCTGTTCTTTTTCATTATTATTTATTTATTTAGTATTTTACAACTTTAAATAGCGTAGCACAGCACTATAGGGCATAACCAAAAACTACTTCTGATGTAGTTCAGTTCTCAAATTCTTCCTTCAGCAGAGCTGGAAATGAGCAAAGATAATTTCTCTCCCTAGCCAGCAGTCAGCCATGCACTGTGACAGAATCCCTCATGGGCTTTATCCTGCTCTTGCACAAATGATCAAAACTGTGTCCCAGTGCTTGCTTTTTAGGAGTAAAGTGTTCATGGTTAAAGCCTTCTGTCTCTGAACAGCTGTATAATTTTAGCACCAGGTACCATCCGTGGTTGGTCTAGTAAAGAGTCTATCACATCAAGTAAAAAGCTCTCTTCATTTTTTCCAGGTAAATATGAAAAAAGACAATCTGTGTAATGTTTGCTAGGTCATCCCTCCTTTTGAAAGTTTACATATTTTTGTGCTTTTTCATGATGGAAAATAGTCTAAATGCTACATATTTCTGTGAGAAATATGTGTTAATATCGTTGTGTGTTAGCAGCTTGGAGAGTTTGTTGTTGTGCTTAACTCAGTCCTGGTAGAAGTGAATATCAGCAACTGAGTTTTTAATGCTTGGCTTTGTTCAGCCTTACAAAGAAAGGCTAGAGGAAACAGGAGAGTCCTATCTTTTGCAAATTGTTTCCATATATTTTTCTTTTCCCTATAGCCAATATATCCAGAATTTTTAAAAGTAAAGTGATCTGTTCAGATGTCCGTTCATGAATCCTTGAAAAAGCATGCTAGTCTCTTAGAAGCAGATATTTGGTGATTTTTAAAAACCTAACACGTGTGAAGGTTTCTGTTTTTGAAGGTGCTTGGAGGTGCACAGGGTTGCTTGCGTATCCTAATAGTCTTGGATGCTTTTGTTTGCTTGCATCTGTTTTTCTGAAATGGTTTTGGATCAAACACTGCACTTTTCTGTAGAGATTTTCAGGGTATCTGTTGTCCTTGTGCAGCATACTAAGATTTTGTCAGAACGTACTCATAAGCTCTTCATTTCTTTTGCACTATATTAATTGGATTTAGATTCTGGAAATACCCTTTAGGATTATTCTTTCTAACCCATGACTATTGCTTTGATAAATGGCGCTGAACTGCAGTGCTGAAGCATGAGGGATAGGGATAGTAGGGATACTGGGTCAGTGTGCACAGAGGATCGGTGAGGCTCTCCCCGTGCTGTTCATGTCTACACAATGTGCTTCATGGGCTGACTTTGCTGTCTGATGCAGGTGAAGAGATGGTGTAGCTGTCACAGGGTAGAACATACCTGGAAGGACATACCTGGACATACGCTGGAAGGGTTGATTGAAGCTTGGCTCAGGAGTCAAAAAGAAAACTTTAAAAGGCTTCTTCTGAAGGAGTTAATATATTCATTTTTCTATTCTAAAGAATTTTTACTTGTAGAGCTTTCCCCATTTAGTGACATACAGAAGCTAAGCATAGAAACCTCGTCCCTTTTTGTACATTTTTAACACAATTTCTAAAGATGTGTGGGAATTCCTACTATCTTCTCATAACCCTCTGATCAGCTACAGCAGTACAGTAGCAGGAGCAGTTCACTTTGTGCACCCTGAATAAATAACATGCTGCTGCTTTTAAATTCAGTCCTACCTCACTCCCAAAGCTCTTCAACCCTATTTCATAACCTTGTACATCCTCATGACATAATAAAGGCCCCAGAGCTATTTTGGTTTAATTCAGCTGAGTGTCTGTTTCTGTGCATGCACCATACATCTTGCCTATACAGAACATCTACTTTAACCTAGTAGCACTGGGATTATAGGTGGTTGTAACTTTTATTGAAATCGAACAGAATCACACTTTGAGAAAGAAGAGCACGGTAGATAATGGGGGTGCGTGGCAGAATGCATGCCAGTGCAAATATTTTAAAAATGTGAAACACTTTGCAAAGGGAACAAATTTACAATGTGCTTTTCTTTTTCCCATTGGCCAAAGCTGAAAATATTTCTTGTGAACTTGCTTCCCTTGACTCATTGGCTTTCCTTCTACTTGACTAAATTATGCCAGTTGGATTTTAAATCTATCAGGCATGATTAATGAGCAGTCAAGCCTATGAAAAGTGTAGCTGGTTGAGCCAAAAAGCTGAAATAGAGCATGTAAACTAGTCAGAAATCTCCAAACTATAAATGGGGAAAATTTGTGGAATTTATGATGGGTGAATGTTAAACAGCTAAGGTTCTGGAAGGGTACTTGGAATAAGACAATTGGCACAGAGAAGGAAACCTTTTAAAAATCTTCAAGGAATGCAGTGGTTACATAAACATCCTCATGGAAAATGTGTTTAATTCCAGGTTCTCTTGTGCTACTGTATGGAGGCAGAACTCACAGAAGTCCTTAATATCTGTGCATGCAGTTCTACCAATGACCTCTGAAGGAGGAGGAAAGGAATCAAAGAAGAGGCAAAGGAATCAGAGAGGAGTCAGAGCAAAGATACTGTAAGCAGTAAGTTTAGTTTGGAATTTGTATAAAAATATAGGCTTGTGCCTCTAGTTAAATGGCTTGGTTTCACTGACTTTTATAATACAAATATCACCTTTGGAATTTATTCAAACAAAATGCTTGCAGGTTTTCACTGTTTTGCATTAATTGAGGGGCCCATTCTTCAGCCAGGCTAAGTGAATAGTCTTCAAACAAATTGAGTAGTGGACCTGGGTGCAACTGAGTACCTATTCCTTATTATGGGCTAGATAAACAGCTTATTAGGGCTCAACATTGTGCTGATAACAATGATAATATGAAAACAAAATGTTAAGGAAAACTCTACACAGTTAACTCAAATGCATTTGATTACCAGGTTTTCCTGAGTTTCTGAACTCTTTCTGGTAAGTAGTGTGGCTAAGACTTTATTAACTGAGGTGATACTCTGCTAAGACATTTATTTTTCTAAGAAAGAAACGTAGCATCTTCTTCACTGTTTATGTGAATAGCACTTGGTTGTCCCCAGTTACTTGTGTAGCTCATCTGTCTGTCAGGGTATAGTTCAGCTGCTTCTGCAAGATATTTTAGACTGCTGTTTATTCAAGTTTTCTTTATTTTCACTTTGACCAGCTTTATCTGGTTACTTTTAGAGAAGTCCCAGTTTAGTTTGAAAGAATGCTTGTTTGCTGAAATAGTGAAACTTGACTGAATACTGGAGGCAGTTTCTTGGCAGTGAATTTTGAGCTTACAAAATTCAATATTCTGTGTGAATATTTGAATGTGACTTCTTCATCCACTGAGTGGAACAGAAAAACTGCCGTGAGACTTGCTTATTTTAATTAGGCCTGCCAGCCAGAATTTAAATATTAAAGTACTTTTTATTAAGCGGCTTAAAATAAGGAGTAGGATAAGAATTAGTCAGAACTTTGGTGATGATTTAAAGTGTAATAAATTTTCTGCAGTTGCAGCTCTTCTATGAAGTAGTGTACCCACAAGTACAGTTGTTATACGCAGCCTCATTTGGATCTTTCTTGTGCAATTCTATTGTATTTTAGTATAATTTTAATAAACCGTTGGAAACAATGATGTCATATTAGCCCAAACAGTAGAAAAATGCAGGATTCTTCAGTGAAGTTACTCCAGGTTCAGAGAAGTACAAGTAAGATGAGGTAGATTTGATTTTCACTCAGCTGATGTTATTTTCAGAATGATGAACTTGGAGAATCAGCAGGAAAAGCATTGGCACTAATTATAACTAGTTTAATTGTATTGCATGAAGCATTTAAGTACTATGTAATCTGAGATATTCAATTTTAGATGTACTCCAAGCTTTTTTTAAAATGGTCTTCTTACAATGTAGTGGTAGTATGGTATTTTTAAAATAGGCTGAACCTTTTTCTAAAGAGATGTACAGTTAGAGTAAATTGACATCAGTGGGACTCTGTTGGTTTAAACCAAAATGTAAAATGTTGCTCTCCAGATAGCCTTCTCAATAAAAAAGTTTGCTTGCTTTTGTGGATCTGTCACTTTGGTTGCACTTAATTACTTTCTCTAGTTAGTGCTGCATTAAGTTTCCCATTTTGCAAGTACTTATATGTGCTCAAGATTTATCTGGGTCCAAGAGCTCTGCTGAAGTGAGACTGAATTTTCATTTAGCAGCATAAATATAAAATACATGTTTGCCAAGTGTGCAGGAATTTTACAGGAAATTCTCCATTGTTTGGGATGTTTCTGTGTGCATATACGTACAATCTTTCACTTAAATATACATATATATACACACACACATGTACATATGTATCTTGAAAGACTAAAGGTAAAAATACCATTTCCCAGCCACCTTGCTTGTGACTTCCATATTTCTTACCTGTTTTTGTTTGGTTGACCATATGTCACTTAGACACTTTCATAACTATTAAAAAAAAAAACCACAATCTTTCATACCTTTATGAAGCATATTCTTTTCTATGCATGTACTTGAGATAGGTTTGGAAATAATTATATTTTCACTTAATTTTTGAGCAGTGTAACATTTTATTACACACCTAAAAACATGACTAAGTGCCCATATGAAAGGTGCATTTTAAAGTGATAAAGACCTGGCTTAGTAATTATATGTGTTAGATACTCTTACATGGTCAAGTAGTTGAGCAAGGATTGCAGGGCTAGGAAAACAAACTGAGGCAACTTCTAAGATCTTATTCATGCTGGCAGAACTTTATCCTAAGAAAAGTTGAGATGTTTGGTTCCAGAGTTTTTCTTAGATGTGCTTTCTTAAATGCAATTTTAGATTATGACTGCTTGGTTGTAATTCTCAAAGGACTTTCCTTTTCAAGTGGACACCAGGAGCTGCCTAAAAATAAAACTGGCTCAAATTCCTGGAGATATTTTTTTCTCTTTTTGAGTTACAACTTAACTATACAGCCAAATGAGTCAGTTTCATCTTCTCCATGTACAGCTGGTGTGGTGGAAAGAAATGATCTTTTCAAAGAGCCATGACAGTCATAGTTATTTTGTTATTGCAAAAGGATGAATGAGGGAGGAAAATGAAAGAAATTGGGAACAAGTCTAGGCCAAAGATGACTAGAAGTGTGTTAATTTACAGTAAAAAAAAAAAAAAAAAAGGAAGCCTTAAAGCCTTGTAACTCAACATTTTGTCCTTGCTGTACACTGTTACCGGCATGTAGATGGCTCTGAGAACCTGAGTTTGTGAATTCACTTTTAAAATAAAAAAAGAACTTCATTAGAATTAACATTAAATCATCGTAGACCTTTTGAACTGTTAAGAGATGAGTAAACCTGATTTATAAATACACAAATCATGTAGGAATGGAAACATCACTATGCAAAGTTTCAGAATTTGTTTTTTAAAATCAGGAGACATACTTGTTCAGTCAAAGTTGTGCCTAACTTTGCCATATACTTTTAACCTGCACAGGTAACTAGCACCTTGATTCTCTGTTGAATTCCCAACAGCATTCTTGTTTTATCTTGCACATTGTTTTAGTAAAACCTGTTTTACGTGGCTGTCCAAGTGACAAGGGGAAAATAAAACACACACACACACAAAAGTGTATCTTTTATAGGCAGTTAATAATGGATGTTCTTACTGCTTATTTTGAGCAAAAATCTGTTAGATTTACAAGTAAAGATTTAAACTATTTAGCAGAGATCGTCATTAGAATTATAAATGCTTGACGAACCTGATCTCCTTCTAAGACGCTTGACAAATCTGATCTCCTTCTATGACAAAGTGACACGCTTAGTGGATGAGGGAAAGGCTGTGGATGTGGTCTACCTTGACACCAGTAAGGCTTTTGATACCGTTTCCCACAGCATTCTCCTCAAGAAACTGGCTGCTCATGGCTTGGACTGGCATATGCTTCGTTGGGTTAAGGGCCCAAAAAGCTGTGGTGAATGGAGTCAAATCCAGTTGGAGGCCGGTCACTAGTGGAGTCCCCCAGGGCTCAGTACTAGGGCCAGTCCTCTTTAATATCTTTATCGATGATCTGGATGAGGGGATTGAGTGCACCCTCAGTAAGTTTGCAGATGACACCAAGTTAGGTGCATGTGTCGATCTGCTCGATGGTAGGAAGGCTCTGCAGGAGGATCTGGATAGGCTGGACCGATGGGCTGAGGCCAACTGTATGAAGTTCAACAAGGCCAAGTGCCGGGTCCTGCACCTGGGGCGCAACAACCCCAAGCAGAGCTACAGGCTGGGAGATGAGTGGCTGGAAAGCTGCCTGGCGGAGAAGGACCTGGGAGTATTGGTTGATAGTCGGCTGAATATGAGCCAGCAGTGTGCCCAGGTGGCCAAGAAGGCCAACAGCATCCTGGCTTGCATAAGAAGCAGTGTGGCCAGCAGGTCTAGGGAAGTGATTGTCCCCCTGTACTCGGCTCTGGTAAGGCCGCACCTCTAGTGCTGTGTTCAGTTTTGGGCCCCTCGCTACAAGAAGGACATGGACGTGCTCGAGAGAGTCCAGAGAAGGGCAACGAAGCTGGTGAGGGGTCTGGAGAACAAGTCTTACGAGGAGTGGCTGAGGGAGCTGGGCTTGTTCAGCCTGAAGAAGAGCAGGCTCAGGGGTGACCTTATCGCTCTCTATAGGTACCTTAAAGGAGGCTGTAGAGAGGTGGGGGTTGGTCTGTTCTCCTACGTGCCTGGTGACAGGACGAGGGGGAATGGGCTAAAGTTGTGCCAGGGGAGGTTTAGGTTGGATGTTAGGAAGAACTTCTTTACCGAAAGGGTTGTTAGGCATTGGAATGGGCTGCCCAGGGAAGTGGTTGAGTCACCATCCCTGGAGGTCTTTGAGAGACGTTTAGATGTTGAGCTTAGTGATATGATTTAGTGGAGGACTTGTTAGTGTTAGGGCAGAGGTTGGGCTAGGTGATCTTGGAGGTCTCTTCCAACCTAGACGATTCTGTGATAAATCTACTTTGAAGTGTTATTTAAATCCTAATTGAATTACCTCATATTGGAAAAGGGGTAGGAGGAAGGTCTGCCTTTTGTTTCTGTCACTGTTTATTCTTTTGCCTTCTATGCCCTTTTCTTTTCAGCTCCCCAGGGGCCTTTGCTTACAGTGCGATAGTGACATAGTGACATTGGGTGTATCACAAGCAAATACAGTAGTTTGGCTGTAATCTTAGCTCCTACTGTCCACACAGACTCATGAACTCTCTTCTCTTAACCTTGCATATTGGTAACTGAGAAGCTCGGAAGGACAAATGAGATAGAAAGGCAAGTTATGTACCATAATGGGCTTCTATTTTTCCTTGCTTTTCCAAAGTGACAAAAAGAAACATCACCCCAAAGACCTAAAATCGTTGCTGCCAGTTCCTATTGATGATTCCTGGATTAATACTTTGGGTAAGATTTTACTTCTACTCTTTCTGTCTTCTGCCTAGCCTCCTAACCTTCCATGCCAGGCACAGGCAGAAGTGCTTAAGCAGCTATTCCTTTCCCTGAACTAGATTATGAAATTATACAGCTGCTGAGTAGGAGACACTCTGTTGGCATCGTTGAATGGGAAGCGAGAGTCTAGACAATAACTAATGGCATGTCTGTGGATGATAATGGCTCTGCATCTTCACTGGGCTTTGGATTCCGTAGGACTATGTCTAACAAAGAAGAATATATGGAAGAACTGAGCTTGTTTTTCTACAGTGCGTTTGTCTGGAGCCTTTCTTGGATATAGCAGTGCTGTGGGCTTGCAGTTGCTGAAGTGAAGATGAGTAGTGAACTGATGAGCAGTGGTGATCAGCCATTGTATGAGAACTTCAGGAAGTTCATGCTGTGTGAAAGCTTGGCATCTCTGATCATTTCCTATCAGCTTAGTATTGGACAACTATCTATTTTGGAACACCTTGGAGGAAAGTCTAATCTGCAAAAGTTGTTTGCTGTAACTTTATGGGAGCCTTCTAAGAACCCAACATTTTGCTTTCTTTCTGTGCACAGTTTCCAAAATACATGGGTCTCTTAAATGGGCATATAATTACATTCATTATTTCCTAGTGCTAATGCTTCAACTTTAGAGGTACTGGAAGGCCTCTTTCATCTTTGTAGAAGATATTTTCATACAATAGAGTGCAGAGCTGAGGTGTTGCATCCTGCAGAAATACTTTGAACCACAGCTGTGCTGGAATGGACAATGGAGCTTGGCCACAGTGAATTGTAAGAGATGGTTCCTTGTTATTGTGTGTCTGAATGCATCATGATCTTTCCTGAATTATGAGACTCTTTACTAGATGTTTGGGCATAGGAAAGAAATGCCATAAACAAGAAGGCAAAATGTCACGGCAAAATGTCACAGCAAAATGTCTGTTGGAGTTCAGAAAATGAAGTCAGAAACAGATTGCCTTCATCTTGAAGGCAAGGCCTATGGAAATTAGTGTAATGCAACTATAATAATGCAGTGTAACAGGAACACGTGGTTATTAATAGAAATGGATAGAACACTAGTGTTGTTTCTAAACTATTTTCAAGCAGATCTGTCTCCATTTCCTGGCTGCATGACTGACAGAGCTGATGAATATGGTGCCTGAGCTAGGGTGCATGTTTTGTTTATTCTCGCTTGCTGTCACTGGACAGTTTGGTTGCAACCCTACGATCTTTTGAAAAACAGCAACAAAAAAGGGCCGTCACAACTGTTTGCATCTGCATTTCGTCATTGTGTCCCTCTCCAAGACCAACAGTCATGTCTGTTGAGAAATCCTCCAGGGAACTCTTCCTCTAAAACTCCTTGCAGTCCTCCACCAGAATGAATTTCCTGGAATAAAGCTTCTTTGCTCATTTCAAAATCCATGTTTATTTTATGGGTGATGGGCCTTTGAACAAACCATAGCTGATAAGGAAAGTGTGGAAAGCCTGTATACTTAACTGGGGTATAGCTTGTCTGCCACATTTCTGTTCCTACAGTTTTGAAAAACATTCCTGCCTTCTATTCCCTTAGCTGTGACAGAGCTCACTTCCAAAAGAGACTTTTCTGCCTTCCTTCTGCACTGGAAAGATGTTTCCCAAATTACTTTCTTCAGCATTGCTACCCTGTAACAAAGGCAGGTATGTGGGTGGCTGACTTGTGTGTGGTGGGAAGCAGTAACTGAATGTGTGCTTAAGTCAGATGCCCTTGGAAGGCATTAGTGGGAAATGTTATCCCAGATGTGAGTCAGCACCAAATATAGAGTGGGAAATGAGGGAGATGCTCCGTTTTGTTGTTTAGCAGCATTGTCTCTGGCAGCTGATGCAAAAACTGAGCAGATCATGGTCCTGAGTGAGCTGCTTTGTCTTGCAGTATTTATACCAAACTCAACTACTGTCTTTGCTTTAACTTCTTTTTTTTAATGACACCTATAGATAAGTATAAAGTACATTGCCAAATTAGAGGAATTCTGCAGTGCTTGTTCCAGAGCTGTAAACAATGTTACATCATGAAATCACAAATACAGTAAAAGCTGAATGAAAAAATTAGCCAACATATATATTTTTTTCAGTTGTTTTTGCTCTTTTCATTTGCTGCTGCTTCAAACACTGTATATTGGATGCAGTCGATTTAACTTTTAACCTACATGGGGGTATACTAAATTTTAAACTGCTCAACTTGCTTAACAAGAGGGCAAGAGAAGAGAGAGGAGAAAAAGTGTGAACAGCAGAGCAGGCATGAAGACAACAGAGTTGACTTCTGGAATTGCAGCTGGAATGTTGTGGAATTTGATACAGATGGAAAATTGAAGTTTAAAAGTGTAAAATTTCCAGTGTGGGTGCCATTTTGAGTAGGCTGTGTGGGTGGAGAATGGTGCTAAATGCCAAGCAGACAAGTAGAACTGAGAGTCTCTTTCCAACTAGTAACAGACAGCTAGCAATGGAAAAAAAAATAGTAGTTTAAATGTCCCAATGCAGCTGTTTTGTAATAAATCACTAATAGTTACTGGTAAAGCTCAGCTCATCAGCATTTGCTGCCTTCTTGTCCATAGTACTTTTCCACAGTAGTTGCAGTATGATTCTTATGATATTCTTATTTAATGTCTTACTCTACATGGTCAGATAGTTCGTGCCACTTTGAAGTCTTTTTTTTTGGTCAGACCACATGACATGTAGCAGGTCAAAAGTGTTTTTGAATATTCTGGGTAACTATCATTCTTCAGTTTAGAAATGGCATTACTTCTAAGAATCAAGTCTCATTCCTTATAGTATGGGCACACAATAAGAGTGTTACTGGACATCTCTTCTGCTTCTTTGTTCTCAGATCCTCAGTTAAATTTCTGATGCTTTGGTTTGGCATCAGGCCGAGTTCCAGGAGTGGATCTTTCCTCTTCATTTGCTCCAGATGTATTTCATGTGTATTCATGAGACAATCCTTCAGAAAAAGAATGAGCATGCAGCTCTCCAAAGAGATTGCTAAACAATTCATAATTAACAAAGAAAAAAAGGGGGGGGGGGTGGCAGACGGACATATTTAAGACTTTGATGCCTTATTGCTTCCTTCAGATCCATTTTGCTCCAGTATCATGAAGTAGCAGTGGAGTATATTCCTTCTGGTCAAAGGAAGAATACTTCTGGAGATACTTTTTGCCTTTTCCAGCCTATCACAATGCCATATAGCGTATCGACTGGTGAGAGGATATTCCTGGAAATAGCATCATGGTCTAGCACCACCACGTTTTACTGATTCAGGTTATTGTGTTTTCACCTTCAGTATCCATTAACTGAAGATCTCATGAAGCTGCTGTATAGTGCCAGTTTGCCTCATCAATACTTTGTTGTTGATCATGGGATCATTCTACATTATACAACCTGGATCAGCATCAATACTGAAATGAATTTGTAACTTTTGCTATAGTTTATAATGGACATTATGTATTCTGAAATTCAGAGATTTACCTGGAATCGGATTATTCACAAATAAAATAGTACTCACTTGTTAGAGTAGTACTGTGTATCTTATGCAAATGTCAGCTAGACTTTGAGAGTAGAATTTTTATTTCTTTGGAAGCTGCTATTTCTGTGTTTGTTTATTCATTCTTTTGCACTTTCTTCAGATTTTTGCTTGAAAGAGAAGCATATAGACCTGTTTTCATTTAAATTGTGAGCAGTTGAGGTTTTTCAGGGAAAAGCAGTTACAAACAGACTTAAAATTGGAAATCAAGTCATACCTACTCCTCTTCATTCTTTAGATGGGCTATTTACAACAGGTTGCTTTTCCTGTAGGAAGGGGCTGCAGTAACTTTGAAGAGACAGTTTCCTACCTTGTGAGTGCATGACAGTAATTAGGTTGCCTGGTACATTAGCATACGGAGGAAAAGGGAAAGGGCAAAATTATTTTGCTTTTTAGTCTGTGAGTACCGAGGGTGTACTTGGCTAACTTGTTGATCAAAGGTAGGTCCCAAATGATGTGACAGCATCTAATAATCAATACAGACACATGGCCCTTTGATGGTAGAAAACCTTTATAATGATTGGCCCAAAACTTTTGTTCCCTCACCTGAGGCTTTAGAAGAAGCTGTAAAAGCTTTTGAATATTTATACATGTAATTGTTTTCGATCAAATTTGAATGAAGTGGAGGTCATTAGTAACAAGAAAGTGCTTCTTAATTTTTCAGAAGATTCTGACTATCAAAATGCAGAACATTTCTGTTGTAATGGGAGCAATTTGAGGGAGAGGGAGAAAGAGAGAGAGAATATAAGGCTCATAATCACTTGTTTTTTATTGTTCTGAAATGACCTTTTTGTTAGTCTTCAGCTTCTGTCAGGAAAGTTTAGTTGTAGCAATTATGTCCTCTATGAAAGACTACAAGAATTTCTCATGGCAGTATTTAAAACTCCACTGTTTTCCAAAGCCAGAAAATAAGACTTTTTTTTTTTTTAAGTAGTTCATACCAGAAGTGGAGAGGACTCAGTTCAACAAGCTTCCCAAATTTATAGGTGGTTCCCTTCAGAGAGACCTGACACTGTAATGCACATGCTAATTACCTCTGTGAAAGAAGCACACATGCCGTTGTGATTAAAATCTAGAATTTAAGAAAAACACTGGGAGTAAGGCAGCAATTGGGATGTCATTTGAGGTGCAAAAGCAGTGAAAGTGGGATGGGTCTGTAAATAAACAGAAACTATAACCATGGGTTTTTGTTCATAAATAATGCCAACATCAGTTTTTTTCTTCCACTGAATCATAAATTATAACTATAATGGTTGGAGGAGGGAGGTTGGTTCTTTATCCTACACATTTGTAAAGGATTTGGAATGCAGTCCTGGTGCTTCCAAGTCCTCCTGCTGCAGCTGGAGGAGAGACGTTGTAATGCTCGTGTCTGCTCACGACTGGCTGTGTTTTGAAACCATAGCCTGGGCAAAGGGAAATGCATAATTTTACCACCTCTCCCGGCTGTCGTCAGAAGAAACACTGACTCAGACACACCTGCGAGTCAAAATTCCTCTCATTTCCTTCCTGCTGCCTGGTAGTAGCAATTTACCTTTTTCCCACTTCAGCCTTTGCTGCTGTTCTCAGCCTCTGCATTTTCTCACTTAATCTGAACAGGCAGAGAAAGTGAAATTAATCTGTCTCTTACTGTCCTCTTCCACCCCACCTAATCTAAAGAGGGGTGGAAAAAGTACTCTTAATGTGTCCTTGAGCATAAAATTTGGATAGGGAGTAAAGAATTATAAACGGACTTCTCTTTCTTCTCTGTACTGATAAGTAACCAAGTCATTAGGTACATCAACAGGAACTAGACTGAAGAAAATCAAAGGTCATGATGCTTCTTAAATGCAGACTCTTACACAAGCTGCTTCTCTGAAGGATAGCCCTGTGGTTTATTTAAATTAGCTTGCTTTCTTCTTGTTTCACAAGCAGTTGTTCTGTCATCTGGTTCTGTTGTCATGTAACATTTTTACCTTCTAGAACATAATTCACTATTCATTTAAAACCTTCTTTTAGAAGTACATATTGTTTTAGGTTAATTTTTCAAACACAATCCATTAATTTTGATGGTTCACTTCTTGGTTGTCTGCCGTCATTCCTCCAAAGTGAAAGAAGTGCTGTATACCTCTTTTGCTGAGATGTTTCATGTTGGGTGTCTGAAATAAGAGATAATTTAAGAAGAAAAGCATGTCTTTCCATTGATAATTGTAGTGGTAGAATACCTACTTAGACATGCAGGCAATAATCTCTAACAAGCAAAAAAAAAAAAAATCCTACAATATATTTAGACATCAATAAGAAATGAAATGAGTTAGCAGCAGGAGAAACAAATGGTCTGTGGTTAATTCGATCACTTCCTTTGCTACAAAAAAAAAAAAAAAAAAAACAATCATCGAGTTTTAGAAGGCTTATTCAAATGTGACAGGGACAGCCCCTAAGCAACAGTAGTAGGAACATCCACTGCTAATCATTTTCTTTGCCCATTTTTATTCCAGCCTACAATTGTTCTGCTTCACAGAAAGGAAATATGACAAACATGGTTTTGTTTAAACAGTGACAGTTGAGCTAAACGTTCAAAAACACATCTGCTAAAAATTCTTAGTGTTTTAAATTTTCATTAAAAAACAAAATATAATAGAATTTGGCATATGCAAGACAGCTGACAAACCTGCAGAAGTTGTCCTTGCTTTGCTTTTACTTAGCACAACCTGTTTAAGCTGGGCAATAATGGAACAAGAAGGAAGGGCATTGAAATGCTACAAACCTTTTGTTTTACAAAAAGAGTGGGGCAGAGTCAGAGACTCATTTACAGGTGTTTGGTTCCTTGAAATTAAGCATGGATTGAATTCTAAACTATACATATAAATTTAATTTGAGATGAACCTGGAGCTGAAAGAGGCCTGTATTATGGACCAGATTTTGAGTCAGATTGAGAACAGAAAGCTTCAAAAAACAAAAAAAATAAAAAATTACCATCTAAACCAGAATCTGGTAATGACAGTCTAAGAGATTGTCCCTGGCAGATCTGAAACAACTCTGATCCTGTTTCAGTATCTGGGCTAAATTTGGCTGCTGTTCAAACTGCAGATTAAGAGAGAACATCCATGGCTGATTTTTTTTTTTTTCATTTTAAACAGTTCATTCATTATTTGATAATCAATCATTGTTTCTCCCCACTCCAGATCCCAGTGCTTTTGTATCATGTGGCCATTTCATTGTGCATTACCTTTTTCCAAAATTTTCCTGTTTCAAATTGTGGATTTGGTGTGTAGAGTTTCTCTTTCCATTTGAAAGCAGTTGGAGTATCTCTCTGCAAGCATATAATAATAAGACCTGTAACCATTTTTCTTTGTAAGCACTTAACTCAGATGTTGGTTGAAAAGTTTGGCATTGCTCAGCAAACAATCCTTTGGGGTGCTCTGCTAGGCTGAGAGACTGAAATGAAGGTAGTCTGCCTGGATTTGGTATTCATTCATGTGTCTCCCCTTCAAAGGATCGTCTTCCTGGGAAGCTTTTAAATTCATTGCTTACTTGGCATCACCACCAGCATGCAAGAGATCTTGGAATAGGTGAGTGCAGCCCACTCACCCACAATCCATGCTGAAGAAGCTCAAGAGACATAGGCAGAAGCTACCAAATTTGGATGGTAAAAAGACTAACAGAACTAGCCATTAGGATTCCTAGAGCAAAGAGAGTTTCTGCAGTGTCATGCGTCGTCTTACACATGTGAGGATCTGTCAGCGGATACATGAGGACATCTGTTGAAAGCTTTGTGAGGTGAAGCCTGTTAAACTGATTACTAACAAAAGATCACTTTTGCTAATGGTAACATGCTTACAGTGTGTTATCTTTGCATTGCAGCAAGAAAAATCTGCATATGTCAGTAGTCTCTGTTATATATCTTTTGCTGTATTTACATCGTGGGACAGAATTCTGATATTTATTTCATTTAAATTCTTTACTAGGTATTTGTGCATCTTTACCTCTTTTAGGATGTGGGACCTAATTTTGTTTCTGTGTGTGGTTTTTGTTTAAGAATCTTTCATGAATTTGCTTCGGACAATGCTGGCTATCTTCCACCTATATTCTGTGAGGAAAGCAAACATTTGCAACTGAGAAGCTGCTTGTATTCACAGGTATTCTTTTCTGAAGCACCTACTGCTGCGTAGTTGCATGTGTTTGGGGTCTTTTTTTGTTTGTTTGTTTTCCAATGGCAATATTGGACAGCTGCATGGAAAGTGTGAAACAACTAAAGTCAGGAAGAAACAGGATAGTCATTACATTCTTTTTCTTTTTTTCTCCCTTTTTCCCCTTCTCATTTCCACTATGTTGCATATAATTTAAAGACTAACGTACTGAATCTCCAAGAGTAGGTGGAAATATTGAGGGCAACTGACACAAAGTTTCACTAGTAACAAGTAATTATCATCTATAAACTCTTCCAAAGAACTACTTCTGTCAGATGAGTAACCAGTTTGCGAGAAGAATTGCTGCAAGCAGCACATAAACCACGACTGTGGTACAGTTAAAAGGAGGTATGTTACATTGAAGGATACATCTTATTGGGTATTCATAAATACATTAACAGATTATGTTCCTTTAGTGGGCTATTTGTAATAGTTTATTTTCTGTGCTATTGCTGTTTATATTATTAACAAGCTCTCTTTACACATGAGCTCATATCCTCAATTAAATTGGAGTCTGCATCAAGCAGCACCAGGAGAGGGATTGAGAGTCTCTTTCTCCCCCTCTTCTTGGGACATTTACCACTGTAAGTTACACTTCGGGAAGTACCTCAGGTGTAAGTTTTTGAGTGCCATCTGACTAGGTGTGCTTACTTTCAGATGGGATCCAGATCCTGGGATGCATTACATAGACCATTAACGAATGCAGACATTCTTTTGAGAAGCAGGAAATGGTAGCAGCTGAAGAGGAATGTATTTTTGTTCTATTGAGGGTTGAAAGCATATTTGCAATGCCCAAGCATGGTTTTTCTGCTTCCATTTTGATTTCTATTGTTTGTTTATATAATTTTGGAATGAGTCTGTGCATGGTTTTCTCCATGAATTCGGCCATCAAGTATTTGGGCCAAATTCATGCCTGCCAGAAAATATCTTATGGATGCATGATTTTCAAGGTAGGCATGTACAGCTTAGCGGTCAAATGCTTAAAAGCTCTTAATTTCATTGCATTTGGAAATCTAAAACTTAGCGAAGGTAAATAACTTGTGATCTCAAATGACAGAAAGCGGCAATAGTAATACACTGTGAAACTAAGTGTTGCTCATATTTTTAAATATATAATGATACATATGTAGTACTTTTGCAGGCTTTGAAAAACTTATAAAAACAATAAAAAAATTGTGTCAGCTGTGGAAATCTTATGGTTTCTTTAACCACATACATACTCATACCCTTAATAAAGAGTGTACATTCATGTTCTAAAGAATTTCCCTGGTCTCTGACAATGCGGCTTCATGAAGATCTTGACTCAGATTTTAAAAGATTCCTGTGGTTAATTTTCAAGAGTGTCTTCAACTTTGGGGCCCTGAGTTCCCTTTGTAAAAAGGAGTTAGGAACCCCTATTGAGTCCTTTCTGTTAGGTTATTTATATTAAGTCATGAGTCAGTGTTACAAATTTACCTTATAAAATAATTTTTTTATCATATACTTCAACTATGTGCATAAGCCTAGGCTGGGGCACTCACATGCAGGTAATTATCAATGTGTTTGACAGGATTGACATGCAAAGAAAACAAGAAAATTGGGAATGTGTGGTGAACACAGTTCTAGCTCTTTGCTAGAGGAGATCCTGTTAAAGATTTGTCCATGTGATTTGCAGTAGTGAGTGTTGCCAAACTCTTCTGGTCATCCAGTAAAGCAAAGCATGTCCATCCCTGTGTGAATGACCAAGAGGTGAGTGAAGAAACTCTTCAGCCTTTACCAACAAACCCAATCCAACCTCAACAGTCATTTCAGTTACTGAAGTCCTTGTTTCTTTCAAGGAATGCTTACTGCTCCAGTGTCACCATGAGCTTAATAAGGCCTGGAATACCTAATTGATCCTTTTTCAATAAAACTTTCTTTGTCTCTCGGGAAAGCTGTAAGGAAGCATAGTGTGTATAAAAGGGCTTCCTTCCAAATTTAAGTGAGAAGAAAAATACTTGTTTATGTACAAAGATAGAATTAACTGCAAATCTTCCCCTTCTTGCCCCTCTTGTTTGTTTTAATTCCGTATCTGGCATGAAAATGACAGCAGGAAAGAACTCATGTTTCCTGTGTACTCACACAAAGGGGGTGGGAACCTGTAGCATCAATGCATGCCCTTCTTAAGCTGTCAAGACAAACACCGAGGCATTTCAAGATCTGTGTTCAGTCTTTAGTACTCTTCATGAAGTTGCTAACAAAAAGATACTTTCTGTTTTTTTGGAGCATAACTTTGTATGCTGCTGAAGACGTGGATGCTGAAATTCAACCTCTGTTTTTTCACAGAGCAGTTGTAACAGCTGCAGTTGCATTTTCTTGACACTGTTCCACAAGTAAGACTTCTCCCTGACCTTTGGGGACCACTTACTTTAGGAAAGTGGAGAACTTGGTGTCAGTATTTATTCAATCCTTGGACTCTTTTCTAAGGTTATGCAAGATGTCGTGGTAACATTGTCATAGCAACCACCACACACTTGAAACTGAATGCTGACCACCACTCTTACATACAGCAGCTTTTTCTTTCCTACTTGTATGGATTGGAGCTAGTGACCTGAGCGTAGAAGTGCTTTGTGTGCCAGTATTGATGTGCTTAGCTGAAAGCTAATTTTATTATTATATAATTGGTGGTGGCAGCGTAAGGAGGTAATTTCATGCTAAATTTTGATGTGCAAGTTAGGTACCTATTTCTCTCAAGTGAAGGGGGGAATTAAGCTCATGAAATTAGTTTTCTGATTTGTAAGAAAGTGTAAAGTAGCATAATCCTTCTAAATGTGTGCACTGTAAAAGTCCCTAGTGCTTATGTGCAAAGAGAGAGCATTAAGAAGTCACTGAGTAGCTACCTATCAGCGCTTCAACTCTTTCACAATCGGGAAAGGTGCCGTCGCTTTGGCTCCAAGATCTTTAGGACTGGAAAACTTCTATTTGTTTTTAAAGATAGTGGCACATTTTTAATATGCTTTAGGCTATATTATTCCTCTTGTTTTAGGTATAGGGTTTTGATCAGAATCTGGTCCTGAGTCAAGTGGTATATATGCTTATGATACTATGCAAACATTTCTTTTATTTAATAAAAGAATTTATTGGAACGCACCTCACAGGTATTTGTATTTTCAAGAGCTCCTGGAGAATAATGGGTGAAGTCAAGAGGAATTTTTACAGTTTTATAGCAATCCTGTTCCCTCTGGAGTCCTTTCATTATAATCTATACTAGTGTATTATAAGCATCCCCATATCCATTCCATCTCTTGATTCATTGTAATTCATTGTGAATTAATAAAATCAGTCTTCCATTTATGTAGACAACTGCATAATTTCTGAACATTTTAATGGTTTGGAATTGTCCCACAACATGGATAGTTCCTATGTAGTGCATGTTTCTACTTTTTTGCATGTGTGTGTGAATGAGTATGTTTTGGTTCCGCCTTAACATTTACAGGAATGGGAAACAACAATGCTATTACTACTCTGGGCCTGGATTATTTTTTTTTTTTTCTCCCAGACAGAGCTCCCAGCCATGAGAGAGAGTAGTAATCTGGTTGTCTTTCTGTTAGTAAGCAATTTGAAAAGCTATACCTTCTTGAAAGAGAAGTAACTTCCAGCACAGTATAAGGACATGAGTTCTTTCTTGTTGAGCAACAAGTTTTTTCTAGTAGGGACTGTTACTTCTGTCTCCTGGAATATTCAAGTCTAACAGCTTTTTACTTTTTTTTTCCACAGCACTTCTGTGTGCAGAGAGAAGTTAGGCTGCTCCCAATCTGAAAACTTGGAGCAAACTGAATGTGCAGCTGAATAGAAAGCAAGTCAAACTGCGGGAGTATTTTATCACCACCTTTGTAAAACAAAAAAGTCAGGCTGGAATGGAGTTCCAAAGGTTGGTTTCTAAGTTGCATTAGTTTTTAATTAGTGAAAGAACCAAATGAGTTACATAGTCACTTGTTTATGAAAAGGAATATTTACTAAAACTGTGTAGATACATTTTATATTAGACTGCCACTTTGATTATAATTGTGGGTAGTTTTTGAAATTTTGCTTTGTTTTAAAAATATACTTCAATAGGTGTCAAAAACAAAAATGCCTTGATAACGAAATTTTCCATCTCAATCAACTCCATTGACATAATAAAATGAATAGATTAAAGATTTTGATTACCCAAATGCCATTTCATTTTATACTACAGCAGCTGTTTAGTCACAGCCCAGGAACAGTATTTCATTTTAGGGAGGTTCTGAAGTTATTTCATTCTCTCCCTCTGCCTGTGTAATATTTCTCTTTAGTCCTAATCTCAAAGGTAAATAATAATAATAATAATAATAATCCACTTATGCATTCTTTGCTGGACAGTGAACCCCTAGATCTGGTTTTCCCCATTTAAGAATCTGACTAAGGACCATATCATATTGTCCATTGCAAGGGGCAGGAATGAATTGTCAAAAAACATGGCTATTAGTTTATGTGGAAAGGGGACAGAAATAGCAACCTATGAAGTATTTCTTACCAAGTAGGAGTCTTGTTATACCACACTTTCTCAAGGGAGAGGGGTTCTGTGTGATTTTGGAAAAGGTAAATTCCTGCCTTACAAAGAACAGTATTATCATCTTAAACAATTGTATTGTATGTCATACAATGCCTGATGTAGTAACTGTTCTCAAAGATCCAGCTGTGCTGAACCACATTATTACTGAATTCATTTTTAAAAGAAGTTCTTAACTGTAACAGCAGCAAAGAAACACCTTGAAAGTATGTCTCCTAAATGCCCCAACAACAGAAGTAAAATTATTCTTGCAACTAATGATTAAAAATTGCAGCCTCAATCAAAACTATGATAGTTGAGTGTTTGGGGCTGCCTACTACTGTCTGTTTTGGAATAAAGAAATTAAACCCAACACAGAGATTGAGGTAGGAATTTATGAACTTTAAAAGTCAGGTGGTCACAGAATCCGTAATTCCTAAACAAGGAATCTTACGGGGGAGGAAGTTCTATGGTGCACAGAATATCCTAAGCCACAGTTGGGATCTCAAACTGTGATCTCAGCATGACTGGTTCGTAAAGTTTCAAGTATGCAGAAACACGTTAAACAATGCGTTCCACACTTTTTAGCCCCGCGTGTCTAATCTGTGGTGGTTTGCAAAGGAGTTGCTGCACTGGCAGGAATACGTTCAAGTAGTTCTGTGGCAATGCAATGTATTTTTGGAAGTTGTCCTGTCCTTTTATATATCTGCAACCTCCTCCCTTCGTTGAGAGGAGACATTATGAAGTCTGAAGTTACAAATCTCTTATGCAGAATATGAGCCTCGCAAAGTAAAGGTAGTTGTTCATCTTGGAGGGGGTACACTTGAATCCAAAACTAATTTGTAGGACAGAAGCAAGGCATTAAGCTCTTTATGTTAATAGGAACAAGAGTTTTTCTGCCTGGAACATGATTCAACAGAGCAGTCAACCATTTCTTTAGCTTTGAAGATGCTGAAACGGACCCTGGGTTAAAAAGAACCAGTTCCCAGCCTGTCTCTAAAAATAGTTGCTTAGGGCTAAAATCTGAGTTTCCTTTCTTGAAGGATCCTGGGGGATCATTGCTGTGGCCAGATCTGTTAGCTGAAGATCCAAAGAGACTCATTCTCCCTTCTCAGTTCTTAGTTCAGTGCTGCCTGGTCTTAAGATTTTCAGTGCAGACTCTCATATTTTGAGAGGGATTGCACTCCCCTTAAATAATATGGGAATCCCATTTTTCCTTCTCAAGGGTGAATGGTGTAAGGCACATTGCAGATTGTGGTTGTTGTCAATTGCCATGTAAATTAAGGTCATGCAAGTACCTTCTACTATTTTGTCTTCCCTTTCATTTGTAGTCTGGTTACTAGTAAATATTACATATTCTGTGAAATGTCCTAAAAAACATTACTTTTTAATTTTAACAACCTTTTTTTCCTGAAGTGTGCCAGTAGCTGTTTTTATTTTGATATCCACATTGGGTCCAACAAATTGCTGCTTGAAGCGGATTTTAAAGTATCTATGATATCAGCAAAGTGTAACTTTGAAAAGTTTCTTGCATGAGTTCCAGGAGCTGTAGGGCAACTGAAGTAATAAGCAATGATGACTCATAAGGAATAAGACAAGCCGAAGTGGGAATTTACAGGAAGAGCATAAGCTATGGCTTTGCTCCTCTGTGACTTCAGGGCTATTTTTGTTAGTGGTGAGGGAACTTTTGCATGCCTAGACAGAAGGAAAAACGACCAGGGATACAGATATTCTTAAAGAACAAGGTAGGTGTATGGACTAGAGTGTACTAACCACCCCCGTATTTTGGTGCAGCAAGAACCAGGAAGTAGCCCACTTCTTTTGCTACAATAATGGAATCTGCCGGGGTTAAGGTACATCCAGGTGCATTCTCAATAGTTATAGCTGTTGCATCATTTGCAATAGAACACTTCAAATTAGAGCTACTGAAGAAGTTACTGTCCTCAGTATGACTGGACCGTGAAAGCCCCTATCCCGATGTATATTTTACTTTAACTGGAGTAGAGGATTCAAAACACTATGACTGGTGTCTTCCCAAACCTTGTGTTACCCACAGAAAGAAGCATATGCAGAAGGTGCTATTGAAATTAGTTTTAAAAAAAAGACATTACTGCTTGCAACAAGCAACAAAAAAATAACCAAGTAAAGCTAGATTTAATTTTCTCATTAATACAAAATCCCTTTTATTCCTATGTCTGTCAAGTTTTCTGAAAACTCTTTTAGAGATGGATAGAACTGATCTGTAGCTGGCGAGATTCAAGGTGGATGTTTGTTCTGTATATCTGTGAAAGTCTTGCAGCCAAGAAAGATTTGATTATTTGAAAGAAAAAAAAAGGAAAAGTGAATTTTAATGAACATCATAAAATAAACTTTCTTGCTACAACAGCTCTCTTCTGACTCCCCACTGTGAACACAGCAGGGAAACATCTACCTACAGCTGCCCTGCATATAGCTTGTGTTAGCATAACTCGCCCACACCCACAAAGGCATACAAAACTATTTCCAAGGCTTTTGCCTTGTGCTGGCATTGTGCCATCCAGGAGTAACAGCCAAAAGGAAAAATTCCTTTCAGTGACATTCATTGACCTAAGCCAGAAACAAGGTAGAAAGATATGCTTTTCTCTTTCATGCTTGTGAAGGTAGAGGCAGTACCAATTTAAACTGTGACTGAGACTCTGCAATGATGCAAGTCTATCTTACTACTTCAAATTCAGTGATGCAACCTGAGTTTACATTAATTAACTTTCAAGGACTCAACCAATTTAAAGCTTTTGGACAATGACAATTATTTGAAAACATCCCTACAGGTTTATTTTCTTCTTTTACATTTGCTTGCTATCTCCATCTCATTCAAAGCAGACAGGACTTGTTTGCTTCTCTCTTCTCTGGAAATTTGTGCTAGGAACCATCGTTAGAATCAGAATCCTGGTCTAAGAGTATGATGAAAAATGTTGCACTCCAAGCTGGAAATCGGAGAGGAAAATGTTCATGTATACGTAAGAATTGTGCTTAAACAGCTGATGTTAACCTTTTAAGGGAAAACTTTAAACTTGAGACGCAACAGGTACCTTCTAAGTTTCCCTTGGGGATAGTGTACTCTTCTGCATTTTGCTTCTATACAAACAGTTCAAAATTTTCAAGTTATTTTGTCAGCTGTACAACCAAACAACCTTGCATGGCATTACATGTTCTCCCTCCCCAGAGAGATCAAGCCCTGAATGCAAAACCAGACAAGTAAATAATGCCAACATGTAAAACTAACTTGTAAATACATTACAGAATCACAGAATCACAGAATCATCTAGGTTGGAAGAGACCTCCAAGATCATCTAGTCCAACCTCTGACCTAACACTAACAAGTCCTCCACTAAACCATATCACTAAACTCTAAATCTAAATGCCTTTTAAAGACCTCCAGGAATGGTGACTCAACCACCTCCCTGGGCAGCCCATTCCAATGCCTAACAACCCTTTCAGTAAAGAAGTTCCTCCTAATATCCAACCTAAACCTCCCCTGGCACAACTTTAGCCCATTCCCCCTCGTCCTGTCACCAGGCACATGGGAGAATAGACCAACCCCCACCTCTCTACAGCCTCCTTTAAGGTAACTGTAGAGAGCGATAAGGTCGCCCCTGAGCCTCCTCTTCTCCAGGCTAAACAATCCCAGCTCCCTCAGCTGCTCCTCGTAAGACTTGTTCTCCAGACCTCTCACCAGCTTGGTCGCCCTTCTCTGGACTCTCTCGAGCACCTCCATGTCCTTCCTGTAGCGAGGGGCCCAAAACTGAACACAGTACTCGAGGTGCGGCCTCACCAGAGCCGAGTACAGGGGGACAATCACCTCCCTAGACCTGCTGGCCACACTGCTTCTTATGCAGGCCAGGATGCTGTTGGGATCATTACTTTTGGGCAGGTTTTTTTTGGCACTTTGTGGGGCTTAACTGTACTTCAGTGAGAAGAATGTCTTCTGGTGTGAACTGAAATTATACCTCTATGCCACAATGCTTTTTTTTTTTTTTTTGGGTGGGGGCTGGGGTCATAATTCCTTGTGGACACCTGAAGGAGTTGCAAAATAATAAAATTTAGGTGAAGGAAAAATTCCTTCTCTTAATTTTTGTTGTTGTTGTTGTTTTTCTTTTCCATACAGTCTCAAAACGAAGGTCACATTTTCTGGCCTTTGGCAGATTGTAAGCATACTGGAACACTTCACATTACATAGAACATATTTGTCTGAAACGATAATATCATACCTATAGTCTGCTGCAGGCTCAAAAGTAGCCTGTGCCTCAGGTACTGTTTTATGCCTTTGCTTTTGTTGCCACATCCTTGTAAGTCTTCAAAAGGGAAATGAAATTATCCTATACTGAAGAAACACCATACAGAGGAAACTTCATTTGTTAGGGCCTGAATTCTCACTGAAACCAAAGGCAGGTATCTTACTGGCTTGAAGAAAGAGGCTTTAATCTATCCTGGTTTGTTAACTATGGAAGGAGCATGAAAGAGATGCCTTGTATCTGAAGAGGAGGTGAAGGAACAGCTAGTGCAAAGAACACAAAAGTCAGACTAATATGTGGTTGTATCTGAGCTTGGAGACCACAACCATCTTCAAACTTCCAGATCTAGAGGAATACTTTGGCTGCAGCCTAAAAGCTGTGTGTACATAAGCTCCCCCAAGCCAGCCAATCTTCCCGTGACCTGCCAGAAAACAGCAATGTAGGCATGTAACCAAATTAAAGCCAAAACTTTCAGCTCAGTCCTTGACCTGAGTAGCGAGTGAGGATCTGGACCCTGGCATTTATATGTGACAGTTTATATGCAGCCAAAGTAAATACTGTAGTTAGAGGTCACGGGGTTAGATTTTGAAAAGTCCTGCATAAGATGTGTCAACTGTGTTCATTCACCTAACTCCCTTGGAAATTAATGCACAAATACCATGAAGAACCTGGACAGAGGTGCTCACCTTCATCTTCAAACGCCATAAAGCTGTAAGATTTCTGAATCTGAGTTGAGGCTTATGGTAGCATGCCGCAGAGGAAGTTGGTTGGGAGTGCTAATATACTGCAAACAGGTGTGGATCAGGAAAAGTAGCACCAACAGTCATTAACACAAAACAGTAACAAAAAGAGTTACACAGATTTCAGAAAGGAATGAGAAAAGATTTGAATTTGTAAATTTAGAGGAAGTAGAAGAGTTCACAGTGAAAAATGCTAAGTGTACCAGAACAGTAAGTTCTCTTACTGCAGATATGGAATAAACACTGCTACATTCATTTTCTGAGGGAAGCACTAGGAGGTCAAAACTTGATATTCCTATCTATTGATCTAAATTTAGTTTTCAGAAGTCCTTGCCTCGTATACACTTCCTTCTTCATCTCCAGATTTAATTCATTTTCCTGCCAATAAAAAAAAAAAAGTAGAAATGCTGAGACAGTTGATGGTTACAGAACATAAACTCAGAGTGTTTATGCAGCAAGGAGAGTTATCAAAGAAGAGGTATTCAGACCTCAAATTATCGAGTTCACCACACATTTGATCAGATGCTAGATAAATATGAAACTTTGTAGAACACAGTACATTAAGAAGCAGTACAAGTCATTTTGTATTTTAATATACCAAACTTCCTCATTATTTGGCATAGAAAGCCTAACAAGATAGCAGAACATCTCTATAGAAAGATCAGCATGGCTTACAGAGAACATTTTTTTTTGAATCAGTTACTAAAACTAAAAGAATTGAATATATTCTATCCAAATACACATGAGGTAGAGAAGCTCATCAAAACCATGGAAGGATAAATTTTCTCACCTATTTAATACATTTAAACTTCAGATTACTGAAAGACATAGAGAAATGTTTCTCTGATAGGCAGGATTAATGCTAGTTTTGTCACAAACAGTAATGATTACTCAATGAAATTGTTTTACTAATGAATATATAGAAGAAACTTTGTTAAACCAGGTGTTTTGCACAATTTTAGTAAGACATCGGTGCAGTCAGCATTGGCAACATGAGGCCTCAAGGTTGGCTACTCAGAAAAAAGTCAGCCAGGATGTCTGTAATTTATGGAAGACTTAAAAAAAATAGAAAAAGAAAAAGGGTTCTTTTGATGAAATCAAAGCTACCTACTTCTTCTTTGCACAGCTGTTCACTTTTTTGGCTAGCTGCATTTAAAGACAAAAGCCAAGGAACTAAACTTTAAATAAGTATTTTGCTCAGTCTCCCAGTAGTCGTTATATCACTAAGGAGAAAGAAACTGCAGACACCTTTGTTCACTATTATACAAAAGCTTTACAAATTAGAATCAGCTCTAGATCCTCATGCCATCTCTAGCTTCCTTGACAATCTTCTCTGAAAAAAAAATACAGAAAATTCAATTTTGTTATAACGTTTTTCTATCACAGAAGGAGCTATAATATAAACAACTAAACCACTAAAATCCCCAAAGCGTGAGGTCCAAATGTCTTCAGTAAGGAATTTTATATCCAATTAAGAATTTTTTTTTTCTTTCAGAACAGAATGACTTACAAGTTGTAATGCTCATTTCTTTAAAAATGAGCGATATATACTTTCATTTTAATTACTGAAGTAGCTCGTGCTGCCATCTCTTATGGTTTAGTTTCTTTGATGATGTTGATGCTGCATTTTTGCAAGACCTAATTTATAAAAGCATCCACACTTCAAAAAAGTTAATGAAGACACAATGACCAACATATTAGCTGAGGATGTGGCCTCTCTTTCTCAAAGTAGAAATAGTGACTACAGTATCACAGCACATTCCTGTATATACTCTGTCAGCCTGTTACGAGCAATGCAGCTTTCTTCTTTTAACACTAAAAGTTGCATAGAGGCCATGCAAGAACAGAAGCCACCAGAGAATATGATGCTATGGTCTGAATAATAAGTTTAGTCTGGAGCTATTGCAGAAGGCAGAGAAATGGTCAGATGCAGTCTTCTTCCTCCTTTTTTCTCTGGGTTGCTGTTCTGGAACAAAGATGCCAGACAAAGTACAAACGAAAACCAATCACTGTGCTAATACTGTTTTAGGATCTGTTTTAGATAATATAAGAGTAACAACAAAGTTACCCTGTAGATTCTGGCTAGAAGGGAGAGCGGAAGGGTTTCAGAAGGGACTGAACTACACCATTTCTTGAAGTCTGTCCTAGCCATGCCTTTCTGTGGTCACTTATAATTGAAATAATCCAGAAGCAGTATGAGAGATGGAAACAGACAGTGCTTGTCAAATTCACGGAAATGCTAATTACTCTCCTGTGAGGAAATTCAAGCTAAGGTTAATTGGTACAGAGCATAAAACAGAATTTTACTTTCTGGAGGTACAGATCACCCCACAGTTCCATCTCTCATGGATGAAATTCTGGCGAGGACATAGTCAATCTCCAGTCTGGCTTTTCAGGTACTTCAGCAGCTAATTGGATTTTAGTGTGTTTGATGATATACTCCCCACATCAGAAGAACGGCAAAACACTTAAACAGGGTGCCAAATTGATGAGACATTATTTTCACACAATTGGCCTAGAATGAACCATTTTTGCAGTAATTTGCGCCACTTACTTCTGTTTTCCTACTTCATGCCTCAGTTAAATCTATCCCATGATCAAGCTTAGTGATTTATATGAGTAGATTGGTATCCTGTTCCCACAGAACAGGTATCTGATCTTTCAGATTTTTTTCTCATTACAGAATTAATGAAAGTGAAATACTTTTCCAAATATTTTCATAATTGTACCTCACTGTTTGCTTAATTTTCCTTTAAATAAAATCTGTAGTTCCGCAGGATATGAACACCAAGTATATTCTAAGCCTCAAAGAAAAGCAAATTTAAGTACCACTAATGTCAAGAAAAGTAATTCTGATTGCTATATTCTTTATCTGTCATGAGTAGACAGATGAAAATCTATGATAGCAATTTTGCCTTTAAGGTCATTTTATTTTATTTTTTTTAACAGGCTCTGTACTAATTTTTCCCCCAGAATGACTAACAGAAGTATGACCCTTGTGCACCTTTTGTAGTTAATTAATTAGGTCAACTCTAACCAGTAAGCCCCTTGTCAGGTTATTTCTATTAGTCATAAGGAGCAATTGACCTTAAAACATTGAAGCCAGGTAGATGAGCCTATTCCCCCAGGTTTCTTGGTTCCACCCTTGTTAAGTGAAATATGCCAGGTGTGGATTATTTGACCTTTGCTGTATGGGAAGCATGAGGAGTGGAGGGAGGAAATTCCCCAGGGGAGTTTGAGGCTCAGGTTATCTAGGGTGATTTTCTATCATAGTGAAAGTAGACTCAGTGTTCCTCAGTAGGCTGTTGTTTCTTCATGTTTTCTACCATCTTTTAATCTCTGTGAAATAGTTCTAGAGACTCAATGAGCTAGTTACGTTTGTGGTGCCTCCTCAGTACAGTAAAACCCTGGTGGTACTACTTTACTGTGAAGTAGTTTGGAAGTGACTCAAGTTCAGAAGCTGGCAGGTCAGTGTTCCTGGGCTCTACAGTTGTTTAATGTTGAGGAGTTTAAGTACTTCCTTCACCTTGTCTGTTTTCAGTGAAATTACTTACATGGATTTTAAGCTCCCTTCCCAGCCCTAAAAACAACCAACCAAACAAAAAACCTCAGAAGCTCAAGTGCATATAGGTAAGCCTTACTTTGAAGAATGTTCTTAAATATTTGTTAAGATTGAACAACAGTCTGTGTGAAAAAAGTGCCTTAATGTGAATTCAAATTTTGTTTGTGTTAAATAAATACAGATTTGGATAGGTACTGATGGCGTTATCGTTATTTTCACTAAGTGGAAATTGTGATAATGTGCTGTTCATAAAAGAAATGCTGTTTTCACAATATGCAAGTCAAAAGCCTTTAAGTTACTAGAAGTCATAGTTTCAAGGAGATAATTAAAAGAAAGAAATTATTGTTGGACATCTCCCCCTAACCCCTCCATAGATTGGCTCACTGAAGAAAAAGTATGAAAGGTGTAATTGTTAATAGTTTCTGAGGTAGGGTCAGGGGAAGATGTTTTTTCCCACTTGTTCACTCTCCCTTTCTACTCCTCCAGGCGAGTTATGGTAGCTTTCCAAAACTTCAACTATCCTTGGGATGTTCACACCAGAATATTCTTATCATTATCTTTCCTGAATGTACTTCAGGTTTTGTCTAAGGTTAAACTACAGATAATGTGTTAATATCCACATATCCAGATGGAGTCAAGTATACATGACCCATGTGGTGGGCATTTGTACAGAGTGCACTATCATCATATGCTAGCTCATTGGCAGTAATGACCTGGAAAGACCATAAGGAACCCACAGTGGATGAATGGGCTAAACAACTCTGGCAGTATGAAGAAAGTCTCTCCACTTTGCTACAGGCCTGCATCTTGGTTGTGGAGAAACTTTCTGAAGAGGTCCACCAACTTAAAGAGAACTTATTTTCATCCCCACCTGTACAAACCAGTGTCTAAGATATCGGGGTAAGCATCCTTCTGTGCAAGGAAGATGATAGAGTGGGTATGCACCCTGTGGCCCCACCCCCGTGGTTTTACCTATGTGACCATGGAGAGGACATGAGAAAATGGGATGGAAGATCTACCTCGATGGTAGAGGCACGGGTATGTGAGCTGCAAGGAAAAACAACTGGGGGGGAAAAAAGGAGTTCCCTGAGAAACTTGCTGCTCCAACTTCGAGCGGGCAGTCCCCAGATCTGTGCTTTCGACTATTGGGATCTCAAACTGTCTTCTCAGCTTGACTGGCTCATAAAGTTGCAAGTATGCAGAAACACGTTAAACAATGCGTTCCACACTTTTTAGCCCCGCGTGTCTAATCTGTGGTGGTTTGCAAAGGAGTTGCTGCACTGGCAGGAATACGTTCAAGTAGTTCTGTGGTAATGCAATGTATTTTTGGAAGTTGTCCTGTCCTTTTATATATCTGCAACCTCCTCCCTTCGTTGAGAGGAGACATTATGAAGTCTGAAGTTACAAATCTCTTATGCAGAATATGAGCCCCACAAAGTAAAGGTAGTTGTTCATCTTGGAGGGGGTACACTTGAATCCAAAACTAATTTGTAGGACAGAAGCAAGGCATTAAGCTCTTTATGTTAATAGGAACAAGAGTTTTTCTGCCTGGAACATGATTCAACAGAGCAGTCAACCATTTCTTTAGCTTTGAAGATGCTGAAACGGACCCAGGGTTAAAAAGAACCAGTTCCCAGCCTGTCTCTAAAAATAGTTGCTTAGGGCTAAAATCTGAGTTTCCTTTCTGTTAGCTGAAGATCCAAAGAGACTCATTCTCCCTTCTCAGTTCTTAGTTCAGTGCTGCCTGGTCTTAAGATTTTCAGTGCAGACTCTCATATTTTGAGAGGGATTGCACTCCCCTTAAATAATATGGGAATCCCATTTTTCCTTCTCAAGGGTGAATGGTGTAAGGCACTTATAAACCATTGCAGATTGTGGTTGTTGTCAATTGCCATGTAAATTAAGGTCATGCAAGTACCTTTTACTGTTTCATCTTCCCTTTCATTTGTAGTCTGGTTACTAGTAAATATTACATATTCTGTGAAATGTCCTAAAAAACATTACATTTTAATTTTAACAACTTTTCTTTTTTCTAAGTCTGCCAGTAGCTAACAAGGTAGAAAGATATGCTTTTCTCTTTCATGCTTGTGAAGGTAGAGGCAGTACCAATTTAAACTGTGACGGAGACTCTGCAATGATGCAAGTCTATCTTACTACTTCAAATTCAGTGATGCAACCTGAGTTTACATTAATTAACTTTCAAGGACTCAACCAATTTAAAGCTTTTGGACAATGACAATTATTTGAAAACATCCCTACAGGTTTATTTTCTTCTTTTACATTTGCTTGCTATCTCCATCTCATTCAAAGCAGACAGGACTTGTTTGCTTCTCTCTTCTCTGGAAATTTGTGCTAGGAACCATCGTTAGAATCAGAATCCTGGTCTAAGAGTATGATGAAAAATGTTGCACTCCAAGCTGGAAATCGGAGAGGAAAATGTTCATGTATATGTAAGAATTGTGCTTAAACAGCTGATGTTAACCTTTTAAGGGAAAACTTTAAACTTGAGAAGCAACAGGTACCTTCTAAGTTTCCCTTGGGGACAGTGTACTCTTCTGCATTTTGCTTCTATACAAACAGTTCAAAATTTTCAAGTTATTTTGTCAGCCGTACAACCAAACAACCTTGCACGGCATTACATGTTCCCCCCCAGATAGATCAAGCCCTGAATGCAAAACCAGACAAGTAAATAATGCCAACATGTAAAACTAACTTGTAAATACATTACTTTTGGGCAGGTTTTCTTTTTTTTGGCACTTTGTGGGGCTTAACTGTACTTCAGTGAGAAGAATGTCTTCTGGTGTGAACTGAAATAATACCTCTATGCCACAATGCTTTTTTTTTTTTTTTGGGTGGGGGCTGGGGTCATAATTCTTTGTGGACACCTGAAGGAGTTGCAAAATAATAAAATTTAGGTGAAGGAAAAGTTCCTTCTCTTAATTTTTGTTGCTGTTGTTGTTGTTTTTCTTTTCCATACAGTCTTAAAACGAAGGTCACATTTTCTGGCCTTTGGCAGATTGTAAGCATACTGGAACACTTCACATTACATAGATCATATTTGTCTGAAACGATAATATCATACCTATAGTCTGCTGCAGGCTCAAAAGTAGCCTGTGCCTCAGGTACTGTTTTATGCCTTTGCTTTTGTTACCACATCCTTGTAAGTCTTCAAAAGGGAAATGAAATTATCCTATACTGAAGAAACACCATACAGAGGAAACTTCATTTGTTAGGGCCTGAATTCTCACTGAAACCAAAGGCAGAAATCATTTTCATTTGAATGAATGCATATGTGGCTTTCAGGTATTTATTCATGTCTAACTGTCAACAGCCCTTTCCTGCTTCTCCTGTTTTGGACTGTCTTGGGAAAACCAAGAAAAAAGCTAGAGGGTCTGATCTCAATGTCTCTGAGGTTTTTACACAACAGATAGGGATTGAAGCTCAGCATTATCCAGCTCTTAATACTTGGAAGCGTTGGCTCTGGGTTCTGTTTTCTTTCTTCCTATCTGCCTCTCACCTTTACAAAGGTCAAGGGATCAAAACAGATTGTGCTTCTTTGGGAAGTTATATCACTGAGATAATGACAACAATGTTATCTTCCATCCCTCTTGTCCTGACCTGAAATGAAAATTTAAGAAGTGGCCATGGGCTTCCATTACCTACAGTAAATCTTTTGGATCAGTAGGGATCTGTTCTGCTTTTATGAGCACATGTGCTATCACAAATGATAAACAACTATAATTAGTTAGTAACTCTCTGCTGTGCAAAAGCCTTTGGCCTTTGTCATTTTCAAAGCACTGGGCAGGCATTACATGTAGTTACAGTGATCAGTGGTAAATTTACTAGTCCATCTTTTTATTTGACTATTCATTTTCTATTTTATTGCTCAGTAAAGTGAGGCCAGAAGAGGAAACAAAGTCAAGCCATCTCTACTGAAGCCAGTGGGGAAGGTCTGTATTGCTTTTAGACCAAATTGGATCAGATTATGAGCACTTTGCTTGAGGCCATTTAAAAAACAGTTTATACAGGTAGTAGTGGAACAAAGACACCATGCATTCTGTAATAGTATTCTAACTGCTCAAATATTAAAGCATAACATTAAATGCATCTTTTGTCCTTTTTACCAGCCACACTACGAACTCTAAGTACTAATTTTTTTGTGTGTGAAGCAAAATACTTCATTCTTGTTCTTTTGGTTCTACAATTGGAGAGGTTCTTAAAGATCAAATTCCATCCTTAGGTACAGGTAGAAATTAGTATGCCCTTTCAAGATGGGGTAATTTTTGTCACTGATATATTAGAGAGCCAAGTTTGGCCCTTTTTAATGTCAAATAAGAAATAAGTGCTCTCAAGTGAGTAAAATCTAATGGCCATCTGCTTATTAGTCATCTTAATGCTGTGATGTAGGTAGGTTTGGAATAAAGAATAAATTATTTGTGATTTCCACATGGACACAAAGCAAACAGTTGAGCAAAAAAAGTTTGTGCCTTTTTTGTCTGCCTGTAGCCTGTACTTTCTTTAAAAAGAGCAGAACTTTGTGATAGGGATGATGTTGTGTTTGCTTTTGACAGTCAAAGTGGGTTGAGCTTTTGATTTCATCTTTAGACTCCAGTGAGGTGCCTAAGGCAGCATGAGTAGAAGATGGAAAAAGAATCTCTTCAAAAAGATTCAGAAATCATTTTGATATGTCTGTATTTCCTTGCTTGACTTGACAGTTTCATTTCTTTATAGTGCCACTGGCTATTGCTGTTTTTGGTTCTCCTAACTCAACAGACAGCAGTGAAGCACTTAATACCTTACAGAATCTGAAATTGTTTTTACTAAGGCAAAACGTGGGGTAGGGGAAGGGGGAGGAGAAGCACCAAAGATGGTGGATTTAGTAACAGCTGCAACTAGCTCATTAAAGGGCTTGGAGTTTTGGTTCCTGTTGGATCCCTGTAGTAATTCTGCTTTAAGCAACAGAAGGCTTGAGAGATGGTGACATGAAAGCCTGAAGGAAGAGCAGTGAAACAAGCTGAAGCAAGTTAGGCAGTGAGAATATATATGTATATGTAGCAGAAAGGGGGGGGGGGGAAAGCGTGATAATCCTTGACTATATGCATATATTATATACACTTGAGTGTTTTTTTTCTCCTCTCTCCCAAAGCCAGATACAATTCTTTCAGAGTTGCTATGTGGCTTTTGATGACAAGTCCTTCTCTTTTTAAAGCAGTCAGGAAGTATGTGTAATGTCCTGGGACATGCAGAGGAGACAATTAAAAACGTTTTCATCATTAGCTTCAAGATCTGTACGTTTTGAATTGCTTCTTGTACCTGAATTCAAAAACAAATAGAAACACTTGAAAATCTTGGTCCAGAAAAAGATTGATAGCTATGAAGCTGGTAATGAAAAAAATAGTGATGGTTCTTTGTCACATAGTGACTGATTCTCTGCTCTTTGTATTAACAGAGAGGTGCTCACCTGAGTGGAGGTGATAAGAGTAATTTTTTGTTGTTTTCTGAACTTACTGATTGGAGTTTGTGTATAGGAAATAGGATAGAAGGGAAAGGTACCCACTAGGTTTGGGAATGTTATTAAAGCTTGTTTTAATTGTACTGAAGCAATTAAAAGTGAAATTGTTTTGTTCTTCCTTCAGCCCTGTATTCAAGAAATGAGGAGGAAGGGGAAGGCACTAAGATGGCTCTGCAGAACAGTGGCAGTACTGTCTCTATGGCTGTCACCTCTGTGTTGCATGAACTGGGCCATCAGCTGTTTGGACAACAGTAACTGGAATGGAAAAGGTATTGGGAGGTGGGGAGTGCTGTCATTCCACTTGTGCAGTGCTAAGGTGGTGGGATGATGTCATGGACAGAACTGATAAGAATTACAGTACCAGACTGTTACAATATCCTCACTCTATGTTGAGGAGAGAAATACTGGGTATGTCCAAAGCTTTATGAGGAGCTACTACTGTTTCTGACCCTGCAGTCTCATTTGCATATTGTTTTAAGAGCTCTGGCAGAGCTGTTAACAAGGCTTTTGACAGGGTGAGGGAGGAAAAAAATTAAATTCATGCAACAGCAGAGAAAAGCCAGAGAGAAAACCTGAGGGGGAGAGGAAAGACGCATATGCCGTATGGGGATTTTTGAGACACATTGCCCTGTGAGCGAGCCCAGGTGTCATGCTCGGCACATGCTTTGCTCAGTTACTCAGAACTGAGAGCTATTTTGAAACTACAAGGCTATGTCTTATGATTGAGCATATAACACGTCTGTGGTACCACACTTGTAACTCCTTCAAGTCTCTACTGCTTTGATCTCCTAACTAAGCAGAGCACATAAGCAACTGAGCTCTAAGCACAGCATCATGCAACTAGTTACCACTACCACGTAACTGCAGGTTTTGAAACTGGCTTATCAGTAAGCCCGTATGTTTGAATTTAGTTGTCATGCACCTCACTGAAAATACAACACTTCTCTTAGCTTGAAAGAAGCAGTCCATTAACTGGACCTGTGTGTATGGGTCTATATCCAAATACACAGTCCAGTGGCTGGAAACAGCTCTGGATTTGTCAACAACTTGCTAAAGCTTTAGTATTTTGTCTCTCCCATGGAGGACTGTGGGACTTGTATAATCTTGATTTCTGGTATAATCACAAACTTGCAGGTGATACCTGTTGTATGGCCTCTGGCCAATTCTCTTGGCCCATTGATTATTCTGCCAAAATTCTGACTATTATAAGCTGGGATTTTTAAAAACAGAATTCCTGTAATTAGTCCCCATGTCACTAAGTTAAATGCATGCAATTGCTGAACTTTAGGCATCAGGGCATTAACATTCATGCTGTTGTTTGTTGTCAGCGTGTACATAAGCGACACAGGATACAACTGAATAGCTAGCACAAGGTAACCAATTCTGAAAAGTTCTATCATAAAAATATGGGTGCTTGTGTAGTATCTTATGAGCAATTGCAACTTTTGCCAAGAAAGCAGACCTTTTCCTTAAATTCTTTGCTTGCTCTCAGCAGTAAGAACAGAATATATAAACTATATAACAGCCAAGGGGCTTAATATTCAGTTTTGCTACAACAGATCTCGGGGGGGGGGGGGGGAGACACAAGAAAAGGTGCTGGTGGGGGGAACATTCTGCGCACTTTACTCTTTCAGAGTTATTACTTTAGAAAATGAAAAACTCTTCTCTTTGCTTTAACACTTTTGATGCGATACCTGGCACTGCTAGCAAAGTGTAGGCTTGACTGATCTGTTTCATGCACCAGTAAGATTTTTCATGGCAGTGACTGTGCAATTAGTTAATACTTGTGGAAAATTTTACTGTGTTCAGTGTTGGAACATAGGTGAGAACTTGTGAGATTAGTAAGTGCGAGGAAGGGTAGAATCCCGCTAGATGAAACATGCATTAGAAAACTAGTTTCACTCGTATCCATCTAGAAGAAAAGCAGGTAGCAGAATTGTGAAAAGCTTCTTTCCTCTTAGATGCAAATGAATGAGACCTAATTTGCCCAACTTGCTTTGCACATGAAATACAACTAAAGCCTAGGGAAGAAATTATGACAGTGACACACTCCTACTATTCATCTAGTCATCTGGCAGAAGACTGCAACCCCCAATTTATCAGCCACTCCAAAGCAGCAGGTGTCTTGGGGTGCTCATAAAGCCTGACAACTTCAGATTTTCCAAAATCTATGAATACATCTGTACCCATAACATAACCTAAAGATTCGTTCTGAGAAACATGATATTCTTTATTCAGTTATTTTCCCCACCCACAGTGGGACAGCTTCTGCTGCTTAAAAATGAAAGTGAGAATGGCAGGTGAAATAGGAAAAACATTTTACATACCTGACACCTAGTTAGTTTTTCACATGTGGAAGTCATGTATGTGTTCTGAGTGTTGTATTTATTGAAAGGTGATTCATCAGCTAGGTTTGCTTAATAGCTGCTTCCCAATAGATATCCCCAGGAAAAGTTCATACCCAGTGTACTTGGAAGTAACAAGTATCTCTGTGCTGTGCCTAAAATGTGAATAGTAATACTTAGAAATGTCTGTTTTATGTAAGGCATTGAGACTGTTCTGTGAACCATAGAAAAAGTGTTAAAAGAACCAAGCCATTTTAATCCTTTCAATAGTGAATACAATGTTTGTTTGCACAAAGGAAAAAAAAAATCATCTTTAGCACCTTAATGGAAAATAAGTAGCAAATGGGAAGCAAGTCATTGCCCTGTTTGCCTGACAATGTAAAATGCTTTCAATTTGGACAACCAGTCAGGAAGTTTGTAGTAACGGATATGGCTTTCTCCTGGACAACTGAAACAAGCCACATGATTTCAGGCTATAGCCTTCATAAGGAATTTTAACCTGGCTATATGGAGAAATGGGCAGAGAAGAACCTTGTGAATTTCAAAGGGATGTGAAAAGCCCTGCACTTTAGGAGGAATTACCCCATGCACTAGTACATGCTGGGAGCCAGCCTGCTGGAGAGTAGCTTTGCAGGAAAAGACCTGGGGGTGCAATGGGCCCTTGTGGCAAAGAATGTCCACAGCATTGAGGCTTGCATAGGAAGAGCATCACCAGCAGGTTGAGGAAGGTGGTCCTTTCCCTCTCTCCGGCTCTGGTGAGACCACATCTGGAGTGGCGTGTCCAGTTCTGGGCTCCCCAGTACAAGAGAAATGGACACACTGGAGTGAGTCTCGTGAAGGTCTGCTATGGTGATAAAGGGACTGGAGCATCTGTCATGTGAGGAGAAGCTGGGATTACTTAACCTTAAGGAGATCATATCAGTGAGTATAAATGCTTCTTGGGAGGGTGTAAAGAAGATCTCAGTGGTATCCTATGAAAGGACAAGAAGCAATTGGCCTGAGGTGAAACACAGGAAGTTCCACTGAAACAACAACAACAAAAATTCTGTGAGGGTAGTTGTCCAGAGATGTTGTGGAGTCTTTATCCTTGGAGATATTCTATACCAGTCAGATTTTCCTGAGCAACCTTTCTGTAGTTTACCATCTTGGCCAAGGGGGTTGGACTAGAAAGTCTTCCAAGTTCCTTTCCAATTTCAGTGATTCTTTAGGCAGGTCTATAAAAACTGAAATATGATCACTATAGGAACCAGAACCCCACTGAATTATTATGAGAATGATACTAAATTATAGGATTTGCACATAAAATCAGGAATACAAGTGATGGATTTTCCATATTTTTAAGAACTTATAAGAGTCCTCATAATTTTGTGAATAGTGGAGTCCTAATGTCTGCCTGTGGATGGACTGTGAATAGAGTTTGCAGAGCTGGCAGTGCTTGAACCACTTTGAAGAAAAGGGATAAAAATCTCCACCACATCAGAGACTATTGTATTTCTCATCTAGCTGGTAGCTATGGGATAGAACTTCTCACATACACTTTTTGAAATAATAAAAGTTCAAAAAGTCTCAGAACTGAATGTGTAGCATAGAGGGCAATAGTCTCTCTTAAAAATGTTAAGCACTTCATCAGATTTTAAATGGAGGTATTTTATGTTCATGTCATGGACAGTTCTTAGCTAACACTTCCATGACAAATGTAAGTCTGCATGGTTCAACTGGCAGTACCTGCAATGGGTCTAGTCCCTGGGACTCTTTCTGGTGCTTATAGCTTTCCTTACAGGAGGTAGGAAATGGTTACTTGGGCAGTTATCCCATACTGTGGGGTTTTAAGTGCTTAGCCATATGTATACAGAGACATTGCAGCGTGTATGGGGTGGGGAGGAAAGGAAGTGGTATTGGAGCCAAATGTGTTCTGTATGTGTCCGTGAAAACAGTCTGCAAAGAGAAGTATCAAGATGTGACTGTCCTTTGTTCTGTTACCCAGATCCCCTTTAGCTGCAGGACTTTCCAGTGTTTGAGCAGGTTTTTCTTAAACACATCTGGAAATAGTAATAATATCCATACTTTAAAATAGATTTTAGATAAGTGAGTATGCACTAATAAATGTAGGGGACTCATATTTGTTTCCCTCTTCTGCTGCAGAATTTCAGCTTCACATCTACTTCTTACAAACGTCATCTCTTTACATTCCCTTCCTGTATATTCTCCTTGTTTGAAGCACCCTGTAGGTCCAAGGCTATAAAAGCAAACTGAACAGTAAGCCTTGTGTAATGGGAAAAATTCTACACTTTGTGCCCTTAATGCCATCACCAGTATTTTTGCTCTGGACAACTTCATTCTCAACAGCAAATTAGTGTTGATACAAACTTGTTTTTCCTTGTTCATGGGTATTTACTAGCTCATCTGGCTATTGATTTGGTTGATTCATTGTTTGGGCAAATTTGTTTGGCTGGAAGGGCAAGATGCATCTGAAAGTCCAAGAGGCATACTTGTGTTATGCAGCTACCATCTCCACATCTGGTTTTGCAGAACTGCTATGTAATAGACAGAACTTGTATATTTAGTAACATTTACTGTATGTAACCATATATTTGCCATACATAAACAGTTTCCAGTTATCCAAACCACCATTTATAGACAGTCTCTGTAGTTCCCTCTTCTCTTGACTGCTGATCATTTGAAGTCAACATTATCCAAATACACTGGATAAACCAAATGTGGTTTGGCAACTAGGCTTCTATTATATTTAAGCTTGATTCATAATGTGGCAATAGTCTGGTAATGATACATATCCACTTTTCCATAACGTACTCAAAAACCTGTGGATAAAATGGCTGCGTAAATGCTAGGACTGTATTGCTTCAAATTACAGTGGTGGAAGAAGAGGATGTATTTTTAAGAGCATACAAAATGTTTCCTGCTTACTCTGTTACAGTGGATTTTAAGGAACAGTGCAAATGCCTCTGTTTTGTTTTCCATGATGCTTTCCCTGGCTTTCCTGCAAATAGTGTTTCATATCCAGCACACTTAGTGTGAATAAAGCCACTGGAACCTGACTTTTTTTAGTATGTTGCTACAAGCTAATTCTTCAAGAAGTTTGTAGCATGCAGCTCAGTTCCCACCCTCTGTCCACTACCTATGCTCAGGAACAGTGAGTCCACCTCCACTTTGCTTCCACTGCAGAATCTGTTCCTCCCCAGCTGGTAGCCTAAAAGTGACTCCAGTCACTGCCCCACTTGTATCTCCTGCTTTAAAACACCAATGAATTTCCTGAGGCTTGTGTCATACCTGAGCTTATGTGATTCTTTACAGACTTAGGTTCCTCCTTCTGAGAGGGGTATGACAACTTGTTTCCAATCAACTAATCCATACAAAGCTGAGAGAGTTCACTTTTTGTAGCTTCTCCTTTTGCCACCTCACTGCCCTCCTGTGCAGTCTTATTACAGCTTCAGCTCTCTGATACATCCTTGGGTGCCTGTTGCTGGAGGAATTCCTCTGTATTTCTCTGGCAGGCAAAAAAAGCTCTTGAGCTTGATGGTCAGAAGTATTTCAATAGAAACTGTAAACAGAACTATGTTAAAGTTATGCTTTATGGTTAACTGTCTTATACTAATTTCACTGTGCGACTTATATACACTGTGTACTGCTATGTACAGCCTGACCAAATTCTGTGGTAAATAAAGATATGCCCAGGAGAAACATTTTATGGAATTGAAGCCATTGTTTCTCATTGTGGCAGATGGCATGTGTTTTGTTCACCAGGTGCTGTATGTTACTAATACTCTTCAATGGGGGGAAAAATATCTCTGGGCATTGCAATAAGGAGGTTATATGTGAGGCCCCTTGTTTGCTTTACTATAACTGATCCTCTGCACTCAGGTGGGATATCCTGTAAGGAGGGGAGATGCCTTCTTCCTTAGGGTCCAGCAAGCCTTTTAGGGAAAGAAAGGCACTTCAGGGTATGAGAGGGGGAAACTACAGAGATTGAAAAGCTGTGCCTGTCTCACATGCATGTATGTACCCAGCTCGAAGTCTGCTTCTGGAACAGAAACACAGAGACTGGAGGAACAAAGGGAGTAAAAAACGTTCTTCGGAGGTGAAGAAGATTTTTCTTGCAGTACCCAAGGGAACTCTGCAGAGTTTGTGGCACAGAAAGCCAATGAACCAGCTGATGGAAAGGGAGCACACCTGAAAAAACTTTCCTACCAGCAGGCAAGCATATTTGGTTACAATATATCTGTAGTTTGATTTCTATAAAATTGTCTGTATTTTAAAAACTTGTTTTGAATCTGTTCTTTTAAAATCTAGTCCCCACTGTATTTTGAGGGGTTCAGCTTGTGAGAGAGGTCCAGGAAGGTTTGCTTGAGAGTTTTTGCTGATTTTACTCATTTTTAATTAGAATAGATTTACAAAATTTTCTTTTTTGAGGGCATTAAAACCTCAAAAGCTTGGGGAGGGTATTTTGTTTTAGAATAAATTTTTCTCTAAAGAGAAAGTTACATGAGCATTGACACTTGAATACTTTAAACAAAACAATAACTGGAACTTCATCTGCAGCCCAGATTAAATTTCCATAAACATTTAAAATAAATGATTGTGAACACACCAGAAGTATCATTTTTGATGGAATGTCACCATTGTCTTACTTAATGAGAAGATCCTGCCTTTCTAAAAAGATCCATCAGCTCACTGGAATTCTTTTTTTCTGACTGTTGAAGAAATTTATGTTGATTACAAATTGTCTCAGTGGTCTCAGTCCTGGTGGAACCAGAATTCTTCTGGCCTGTTGTGCTTATTAAAGTTCCCAAACTATTTTTTGCAAAAACAGCAGAAGCATGTTTGTTCACCAGGTAATTCAGTTCCAAATTGTATTAACACTAATAATCTTTGCCTAAAGAGCCTACTCTCCTGTTTCCCATGTGTTCTCAATGCATCTTTAATGGAATCTAACATTGATCATCTTGTGTTTCCTAAAGCCTTAAGATTTTCTTATTTTATTTTGTCTTTAAGTAAAACACACACACATGGATTCATAAAGCTGTGACCCAAGCTTGCAGCTTCAACACAAGTCTATGTAGCTGTGACAGTTTACGCCTGTTGATGCAATGGAGCCTTGAGTATTTCAAGACTGAGTAATTGGAATAGAGGGACCAGAGTCTCTTACTGGACTTGTGTTTGAGAATAAACATGCTGGTTGGGATTTCACATCCAAATGCCTGCTGGATTTGAGAGAGAATTGTTTGGTGCCTGGAAATGGCTGTTTTATCCTTGGTCCATCCAAGACGTGGTTAGAGAAATCTCTCTTTCTCTTGCTGAGTTAGCGTGACCTTCAAGAAGTTCTTCCTCTATGTTCTTCATTTCAGTAGGTGAAAGATGATAATGGTTACCAGATCTCATAAGTTTATTGTGAGAATTAATTGACTAATAATTTTAAGGCCCTCCAGCCCATCAGTGCAGGGCATTATTTATTTCTCTTATTAATGACCTAGGAATGGTTTGAACTAGTGAATAAGAGGTGAAAATATATATATCCCATTATGGGTTCCAAGAGACACCCACCACTTCTAAATCATAAAAAGGAAGCACAAATTGTTTGGCAGGGTTTCCACTACTGGCCACGAATGTTTCTTACTGAAACTGCTGAATCATTCTGCACAATGTTTTATGTTCTTTAAAAACCCGCATGTTCGGTAAATCATCCTGCAACTCCAATGCTGCTTAAATTAACAAATGACTTTTATCAGGCCATTAATTCAGGCTTTTAAAAAATTTATACAGCTCCTTTAGATTGGTGTAAAGCATTCAATATGCTTGATCATTCTGCATTGATTTTAAAATTCAGAAGCATTGGCCTGAGTTTAACAGCACCTCGTTGGTTTAAACCTCCTTCAATTTAATAGTCTTAATTCGCTCTAACTGGTACATGTTCAATGTAAGGACCAAAGTAAAAACGGTGAAAGGCAACAGAACTGTAACACAGCTTTAGGACATGAAGAATGAGGGGTAAACAAAGATGAAGAGGATTTGGGCATAGTCCAGTTGGAGGAGAAGATTAAAGGAACCATATATGCTGTTCCCAAAGGCCACAGTTGGCATGGATGTCTTTCTGCCATTTGTGCCTTTGGAAATTTCCGAAGCCTTGATTCTGCTCCTCTTTAATTCAATAGCAAATCTCCTGCTGCCTTGGTTGGAGCAAAATCAAGCTTTAACTGTGTGAGGTATCCCACAAAGAGGTGAAGGAGCAGTTGTTTCAAAGGCCATAGGAACAATTACTGGCTGTAGGCTGCGTTCTAAGCACAGGTGGGATAATTGGCCCTTTTACAGCACTGACGGAGAAAGCTGATGGTGGTCACTGCCATGGGCATTTGGAATAGATGTGCTAGTTGTTTCTGGGATGTGCAGTGGTGAAATCAGTTCTCTTAAGGGAAGTGCAGCTTTCTGCTACTGTTTTTTTCTGCCTGCTCTCATCTTTCCAGTGGGAGTCCCAAATGACCGCCTCCGTGTACGTGATTTTCCTGTTACAAACCGGATTCTTGTCTGCACACAAATCTTCCTGTAGTGTTGTTGCTTACTAATTTAGTAAAAGCTTTTCATTATGCTCTTAGTTTGCTTTAGCTGAAAAGCATACTATTTCTAGGGATGAATGAACAGTCACAAAATGGTTTAATAGCAGAAGAGCTATGCAATTTGAATGGTAATCAAGACAGCTCTTCCAAGTTGGCATCTCTTTCCTCTTCATCCATGGGCAGGACTACATTTGAAGTAGTATAGTCTTTTTAGATTGTACTTCATATTGTTGCTGAAGCTCTAGGATATCTTCCTCCAAGGAACAGGTGGCATAATAGTAATAAAAATCCAGCCATTACATTTGTATGACCTAATTGCTTTTGACTGCATCTGTTACAATCTAGCTGGTTAAAGAGTTTGTGATCAGCAGCTGTGAGGATCCTATTGCTTGGTCCTTTAATCTTCTAAGCCAGCAATGTTGCTCGTTCTAGCAGCAGTTCTGCATAGTTCAGTGTCTGATACAGATTTCTGACCTGATACCCTGTTTGGGAGTAATGATGCTACTGCTCAGCTATCTCTAAGTCCCATTCACCATTGTCTGAGTTCCCCAGTCACGGTTGTATCTTCCAGCTTACAGAGCTTCTAGGTTAAAGATATGAAGGTGAATTTGTTATCTAGATGTTCTACTCTGAAGGCATCAGAGAGTGATTAGAAAGTAATTGCTTTGGAATAATAGAAGACTTATGAGAAACATGTAGCATAAGGACACCACTTCTGGGACTGCAGGATATGGAAATGCTTCTGCCTGGTCAGAGGCTGGGTGATGGACATTTGCTCATCTCAACAGCTGTACAGAGCTTGCTTCTTCCACGTGAATACTGCATTGCCCTCAGATTGTTCACCCAATACCACGGTCTTCTGTTCAGAAAGTCCATCTTTCCTTGGTGATGGACCAATGCTAAAGAGGCTCATGTTAGTGTTCCTAGAGTGATTGATATTATTATCTAGTGGTAGATATTTCAGGTGCTTTTTGGTAGAATGCTGCTGGCAGTGGAGAACAGTCTTATCTGGCACAAAACACAAGAAGGAAGACCAATTCATAGTTTTTTTGTCTGTTTCTTAAAATATCTTTGCTCAGCAAACTTACGTCACCTGCTCTTTGAATTCTTCTGGATTTCACGTTTCAGGACTAACCTGTTCTAGCAATTACCTATCCACTTTTAAGAAAGAAGTCGTAATATACAGGTAGTAGCCTGTTTTCTCACTGCGTTGAGAGAATGCATCATGGCCACAGAAATGGTGCATAATGGCTGGATCTTGGGACAAAGTCTCTCATTAAACCTTGTCCCCATTAATCACTTTTATCTTTTGATAGTTGAAACTAGAATGTTATCTTCATAGCTGCAAACTGCTACAAATGATGAAATGCTGTGCTAGTTTATTTGGAAGAATTAACTTTCAAACTGATGCCCCCTTTTCTGTGTTGGAGAGAATACAATGCTGAATTTCTGCACAAATATTTGGATAGAACCTGTTTCTTATTCTGCTAGCATCCTGTTCTAAGGGAATTAAATACTTGTGAAACTAGGAGGTGTTTTTCAATACTGAGTAAGATCAGAATCTGGTCCTAAGGCATCATAGACGTGATGGTGGGTCTTTAGATGTGGCCTTCTTTCCTGTGTAAGGAAAGTTCTGAACATGCTGATATGCTACTATCTCACCTTTGTCTGGGAATTCAGATGCAGTTTCTAATTTTTCTTTTTGTTTTGTAGCATCACTGTAGCAAACAGCTTGATAGCTGCACTCAGTTATTTTTTTATACAAAACCTTTTCCTGAAGAAGGACCAGAATAGAAACCCAGGGCTCGAACAACCTGAAATGCACTTCTGTCTTCCTCTGAAGCTGGAGGCACAGTTTGACATTCTATTCCTCATAATGGGCCACATTAAAACACCTCCTTACTTTGATGGAGAATTCAGCTTAAAACCCCAATTCAAACTTTCACATATTGTATTCTCATTCTTCTAGTTACTTCCAATAGTTCCCCCTAGGAAATTTCCAAGGTCTCAAAACATTCACATTTTTAATGTGTTTTTTTCCTCATTTTGATAGATGTTCTTTTAGGGTGGTTCTTGCAACAATTTCTAGTGTGTATAATCAAATCTAAAACTAACAATGGTAAAATCACTTCTTTCAATACTTTTCCTCTGGCAATATCTGTGGACTTTTCATTTGCCACTAATGTAAAGGTGAAAATCAGGTCTGTGCAGACAAACCATTCAGTGTTCTGATGAACCATTAAGCTTCATTAGCTCTCTGGGGGAGGAAAAAGAAAGTTGAAGAAATGCATTAGCTGTGTGCTGGCTCCTAGGGGAAAAGAAGAATTTCCTTTTAAGTGAATGTACCTCTTGAGCTTTCAATACTTACAGCTCTAAATAAGACTATAGTTTATGCTAGGGGCTGAGACTTTGTGTGGCAGGGTAAAGTTTGCACTGCAGACTTGCCATGGACCTGTTCTGAGCAGCACTTGGAAGAAATGCCATGCCAATTGACTGTTTTTCACAGCTGAGGTCTTTTGAGCTATGGCCTTTAGGTCAAGGTCTCTTTCTGCTGGGCTGAATTGTTGAATTTGTGAGCAGTGTAACAGGTGACCTGGGTTAGGATGTTGTTCCTTGCATGTTGAGGAGTACCAGTGGGAGCTGCTTTGTGTTTAGATCTGTATGCTGATAGATGCTGCAAGTCCGACCTGCTGCACAAGGGAAAGTTGGGAGGGTCACAGACTGTATCCAATACTTTAGTCCATATTATGATTCAAATGTCTGTACAGAAAATCTTTATAGATCCTTCTTCCTCTGTCTTGCATCCTTTCCCATCTTATGAGCACATTACAAACAAAACCTTCAAAGGGTTGAAAAAGAAGTGATAGAACTGGACTGGCTTAGAAAAGGTGATGGAAATGTACCTGTCAGGGTAGTGGTGGTGGGGAAGGTCAGTTTCACAGAGGTAATATTTCTGTGAGATATTTAGCTAGGAGAGAATACTTTCCTGTGTGATGCCTTTTGTACTCAAGGTACTGCAAAATACTTTGCAATAATGAAGTAGAACTGCAGCTCCTATGTAGGCGCGTGTAGCTGCAGTTATGCATTTGGCAAGAGCTCACGTCCTGTCTTAAAACAATTTGAAGAAATTATAAAACACATATTTGGTTCAGGCTCAAGACTATTGTCTTTCAAAATCATCATATAGTTTTAAACATCTGTCTAGAGAGCCAGTGGTAAGCATAAGGCTTAGAACATCTTTCCCAAGGATATGCCTATGACAAAAGTTTTTGTACAATGCTGAGTTCATAGTACGCAATTGTTCAACCTGAATCCACAGAAGCCTGTGATTGAGTGACTCATATTCTTCCAAAAACTCTTCATCGCTAAACTCTTCATCGTTTAATGTGTTTGTTAATGTGTTAATAAGTACATATGGATGAACTTATGCAAAATTGAGACTCTTACTGTTGTCAGACTATGACTAATCAGCTAATAGGTGAAATTTACTCAAAATGTTGAGTCAGCCTCAAAACCATTCTTGTGCTAATGAAGGATTTCCCTCAAATTGTCAGTGGTGGGTTTTTCAAGTCCTCCAACTGCCTGCCTAAGCATGGTCAGCCAGACTGGATTACCTAGGACTTTGTCCAGTTGGATTTTGAGTATCTGCACAGATGGAGACTGCAGCCACTCTGGGCAACCCACTCTAGTGTTTGATCACCTTCAGAGATGAACAGAAGCAAACAAACAAAAACCATTATGTTCATGCAGAATTTTTTGTATTTTGGCTTCTGTGAGTTGCTTCTTGCACTGCCATGTTTTAATTCTGCTATACTTTCTGCAAGCTATTATTTTCTCATTGCAGCAAAATTTTTCAGGACAGGCACCCTTCTCCTGCGTGGCTAAATGACAGAGTGCTCAAGCAAACTCGCCCCTTTAGAGGTGCAGGGCAGCAGATGAAAACTGCAGTTTTTCTACCAGCATAGGTGGACAGCTCTGTTCTGCTTGTGCTCTGCTTCATGACCCTGCTGAAACCATCCAGGGCTGTTGGTCAGGAAAGAAATCAGCGGAAGAAAGTGGGACTAGTTTCTATCTGCCTCAGTCCCCAGGGGGCTGGCTGTTCCCTCATGTCTCCTTCCTGGCTGCCAGAGCCACAGGCACAGTGCAGCCGTGGCTCGTCTTATCTTTGAGCTGTAAAAATGAGCATGTCTACCATGTGGACAAGAGCTTGCACTAGCCCTAAGCCTGGTTGTTAGCATGGAAAATACTTCTCAGGCCATTATAACAACTAAAACTCTATGCACAACCTCAGCTGTTACTCTTGAGCACTTCAGAGAAATGCATTGGTTAATCACTAACCATCGTTACTGCCAGCTGGTACCTGGTTAAGTCTGCTGTTTATTTTACTGCAGCCTGCTGTGAAATAGCTCTTCTGTTTCAAGGTATGCACGTTTTCCGGAAACTGTAGAGGTAAACACCCTGGTTGTTCTGAAAGGCTAGCTCTTCTGTGAACTCTTATTTCCCAGATATCTGCTTCCTATCTGTTCTTTCATTACCTATCTGTTCTCCCACCATCTATGAATTTAGCACTAGCTTGTGTGCCTGGATTCTGCTGCCTACAGCTGGCATAACATAGGCAGCAGAAGTTGCTTCATGTTTTTATTACAGATGACACCTGTAGGAGTAACTCTATCTACTCCTCTGCAACACATTAATTCATTCTTGCAGTATTAGATGCTTAAGTTGCAAAACCTGAGCTCTATCATGCAGTAGCTCCAGTCAGTAACTAGAACAAACTATAACAACCTTTGTGCCTTTCTTCTTTAGGGTATTAGTACAATAATAAGCCTTTGAGTCATCCATTTTAGTGGCCAAATTAGGTGGGAAGAACACAATTTCAAGTCAGTCAAAGCATACAATTTACCTCAAACTAAAGTGTTTCTTTCCTGAATTAGGTAATGCCCACTTCTCCTTGTTTCTTTTTTATTAGAGATTTTATTTCTCTTTTGAGAACATAACTTTTGGAGAATGTAACTTTTAGATTTCTAGAAATCTGTTGAAAGAAATTCTCTTCTGCATTGTGCAGATTGTTTCGGTAACCTCAAAACTTTGATAAATTTCAGTGAAGACCCTTTCACTCATTTCTGTAGCATACCAAATATAGTTTATTTGGGTTTACTATTCTGTCTTGTTGCAAGTGTTTACGCCCTCCACCACAACCATATTTGTTTTTATATTTATTAGAAATTACTTGAATCTAACAGAGGGTGTATTCTGCTAAGTGGCTGCAGTGTAACAGGAACAGCTGTCAATTTAAGAAATGCTTCTCACCTTTCTGCTGGGGGAACCTCATGTAAGTAGAGTTGATCATACGACATCCTCCCCTCACCTTAGAGAAACTGAATCCCTTTGTTTTTAACTATTACTGAAGTGAATGCGTATCATAATACAGTAGTCCCCGAATGACTTCTGGAGGTATAACAGGTTCATAAAGGCAATTAAAAAAATCATGAATACATTTAATACAACAGTTCAGATAAGGGGAATAAGTAAAATTCCCTGAAGGTATTGGAATGTGATAGCAAAGATTTCTGCATTCTTTGACTTTTAATGTGTGTGAAGTATAGGGGATTAGGGGATTCTGTGTTGGTATTGGTTTGCTAAATTGTTCATAACTGAGCATTTAAGAACACTTACATTGAGTTTGATTTATGAAATGTGACTGGTGGTCAAAAGATTTAAGATACGTATCAGTAATTTATGTATCTTGTGGCACCTGATTTATTAATCAAGAAAATCATTTCCCAGTCAGGCAACTGCTTTGTGAGAATGGCTGATTTATAAGTGTAGGAAATAATGGATAGTTCATGTACATGATTTATAAGTAGCATTGCTGTCATACAGATGGTTAGAAACTCAGTACTTCACACTTTGGATGTAAATATCTATTTTATTAATAAAAATGGACTGATTTATATGACTGATTTGTAAATCTTGACTCTGGATTTTAGCAGAAGTCATGCTCTGATGTACTTTATTTCTCAAACAGGTTATTTTCCAAGGTCCAGATCTTGTCATCATGGCTTAGTTTATGGATATTTACTTTGCATTATTCTTCCTTCATGTTCTTACCAAGACAAATTCCTTTCTTTACCCTGTTTAAGGTACCGTCTTGATGAATGTTGTATATGGGTGTTTTTCTGTCACTCCACACCTCTCATAGTGATGCTTTCTGTACTGCTTTCATATTTACAAATAGTTTCTGACCTCTGCTTTTGTCTGGATGCCACTTCAAGAGCACTGTGTTTTTTTTCCTGCTAGGTGCAAACTAATGGATGAACAGAAACTGTAGCCAAGGTTGATGATACTTCATAAATCTGTTAGAGGATTGGGAATTTGGGCTATAAACCAAATACTTTGAGACAGTAAGCTTTCAATTGCAGTGAAATCAAATGGATTTGCTCCATCTGAGATCAAAAGGAGGTGTACGTAGGGTGGGTCATTCTGCTGTTTCCAATCAGCATTGGATCATATCTAGTACTTATATTGAGTTTTTTTCTCTCTATAGTATTTCCCTGTTGAAGATCTGTTCTTAATTTGTACTGAAGTCTGTGCCCACAAACAAGCTCTTTTCCAAAGTGGAACTCTTGAATAAAGAGCAAGAACCCTGATTTTTTTATTTTAAAATAAAATAAAGCTTTTAACTGCAAGTAATACAGTAGATTGACTCCATTTTTGATATAACTTCAGAAATATATTAGCAATTTGGAAGTGTTCAACCACACTTTACAGAAACAAATCTTTCTCATTGAGCTATTCATGGTGGAGATTCAGATCATTATTGAAATGCTCGCTATTGGTCATCTGTTTTGTTCTGATTAATGGTTTAATCTTTATAGTCTCAGCAAACTGCTAATACATGAGTTGTGATTACAGTCACTACAAACATGTGCAAGAACAGTAAATCGAACTTATTAACTTATGGAGGAATACTGTGGGTGTGTTAGCAGGATGGGGGGTGAGCGAGAATTTGCAGCACTATGTATTCTTCAGATTACTGCAGTATTTTGAGGCCCTTATTTAATCTTGGTGTCTTGTTTACAAGACAACTCTCAAGGGGAGGAAAGAATAGTTCATGGATATGAATAACCCACATCACTTTAACGTTTAAATTAGGGATGGTTCCCCATATCCTATAAATGGTATGTGGGGAGTTGCAATATGCCACGAGAGAGAAAGTGGGAACTGCAGCTCCATTAGTCAACAGATAAATTCTTGACAGATTCAGCAGACATCCCAGTTAGTGTACAAGCTTCTGAAGAATTATGTCATAGTGCAACTGAGATATGATCAAGCAAGGTTACTCTAGAGGAAAGCTGAAGGGAAAGGCGCAGGAGCTGCTGAATGTCATACAGCCATGTGCCAGCTACTGATGGTATCCCCAATCTGTAGAGCTTAAGGTGGAGGAGATGCTCAGACAGGGATGGAGAGGAGCTGTGGAAGTCTGAAGCAAAGCGGTGGTTAGCTGGGGGCCAGATTCAGTGAGAATGAAACTGAAATAGACCAGTCCTGTGATGTCCATGTTTTTATAAAAAAAAAAAAACCTTTGTGTTCTTCCTTTACTGGTATTCAGTCACTCCATCTAAAACATGAACTGCAGTAAAATGCAAAGGGTTTTGCATGGCCAAAACCTTAGCCAGGTCTTATATTAATTTTAGTAAGCTTGAGTAGTATTAGATCTCGTGAAGAGCATCACTTCTTTGATAAAATTCATGCTGAAGAGATTTGTAAACACCCCATTAAGTCACTGTAAAAGATGCAGTAGGATTTAGAAGGGGTACAAAATTGACAATTTGTACTTTTTGCAACATTAATTCGAATTAAATCTTTACCACTACTGCTGCTTTAAGAATAAAATAATTCAAAATGTTAGGTTTTTATGGAATCTGCTTTGTTTACCTACCATATTTTAAAATTATCGTGGGAGTAAATATAACTTAAATTTATAGCTGGCAGGGAGATTTCTGACAGTTTTTGCATGATGAAAGTTTGCAGTGGGAGAAAATACTTAGCAATCATTTTATCTAATTTTGTGATATGAAAACTGGAAAGAAATAGTTTGGTCTGACTGACTGGAGTCTGAATACTTGGCTTCGCAAATCAGACAAGCGGAGTTTGGTACCAAACTGGTCTCCAAATTAAGAGGGTATTAGAGCACCACATGGAAAGAGTTTGGTTATCTTGAAAGTCCTGCTAGCTTTTAAGGGTTGGGCTCTCTCTCTAAACAACAATATCCATTATGCATTGTGTCTTAGCTTTGGCTCGGTGCAATCTGTCATATTACAAATACGGCAAAGCCATATATAGTCCTGTCTAGTGACCCTGAGTCAGGCAGAAGGAATGGACAAATAGCATCAAACTAAGATTCCAAGATCTAATGCAGTAGAGAGAATTTCTCATGAAGTTAGCAAAGTTAAAATCTTTCCTTCTTGACAAACATGATTTATTCCATTCTGAAATGTTAGAATAATTTTATTAACGTCCCACAGCATTCTGGACACACACACCTTTTTAGGTGTTGCAGGTTTACTTCCAAAGTCATGAAATCTCATAGGGCAAAAATAATGATTTCCAATAAGTTTCACCTCTGGCTTTTTCACTAGAGTTGGAGTAGGCATAAGGCTTTGGATTCATTCACTCAGTTACTTATGTGGTACATCTTGAGGCTCTTAATCAGTACCCATAATAGGTTTTTTTGATCCCAGAACTTCAAGTACAACAGATCAGGTTCTCAGCTTGTGTAAAATACTGCTGACTGAAGTCAGCCATTTAGGCTGATTTTCCATGATATTTTCAGAGTTTTGTTGACTTCTCATTCATGTTTTATGTTACACCATTTTAATGGTCTTATGCAATTGCCTACACATTTTTGTTCATTTTTCATTTTTAAACATTTCCAGAAATATATACATGCTGTGCCTGTGAGTGTCTTGTCTTCTCTCCCTCTCCCTTTCCTTGAAAGAAAAAGGTTAGTTTGTTTCACATCACCAGGTTATGAATATAGGCTATGAATTTATCATGAGTATCAGGATGTTCCTCACAGCTGTAGCCCTCACATTGCACTCCAGTGCTTTCTCATGAGCCAGTTTTAGGATGAAATTAATGAGAAACATCACTGGATGAATTGCTCAATTCTGAGTGTGCGTGTCTGTATGTGTCTAAGACTCAGGAGGAGAGACCTTTAGGAAATATCCATTGTTGGCAGCCTTGAACTCTCCTACTAACACAAGGAATCTTACAAATGTGACTAGTGCATGAGTGTAACGTTGTTTGTGTAGTGCGTCATCAAGAGATAGGCTCTCATTTTCTGTGAATGTGCTTCCTCTGTTACAGGAACGTAGTGACTGCATTATTAACTCTTTGGATGGCTACATTTTTGTGCATCTAGGCTCCTGCATTTAGGCTGTTCTTAATTTAAAGTACTGCAGTGAATGTTTTAGTCATGCTCTCTTGAAATATTAAGGTAGATCCTGCAGCTTCTGTAATAATAAACATACTTGCTTGGGTAAGGAGTGCAAAACCACAGGGATGAAACAAAGGCAGAGTGGCAACCAGGACATATTCCTGTATGCATAGACTCTCATTCAAAGCTTTCATGTTCCTTAACCACTTGAAGCAGCAGCTGTAGACATGCGCAGAAGGGAGCTATGAATGCTGGGACAGAAATGATAAACAAAATGTAGTTGAACCTCAAAGGTTCGGTTGCTATCTAAGGCCAAACACCAAAACCAGAGTTATTTGTGTTTTTATCTGTACCTATTTCTCCTCTGCACAGTTGCTCGTATTTGAGCATCATGCTGAGTGCATAAGCAGCAGGACACGGTGCATTATTAAACTGTGTCGCAGTTACTTGGATCCAAGCGCTGAGCTCTGCAGTAGCCACCTAGGAAGTGCGTGTTGCTGAGCGAGCATAATGACCAATGGAGTTAAAATGACATGGTTACTGGAGCACAGTGTTACTAACTGCTGTATATGATTCCAAATAGGTTGCCAACAAAGCTGAGTCCCAAACAGTGTTGAAATAGTGAATTCTTAGAGCCCACCATGTGTTGAGTTGCAATGGAAATCATGTGTTTAAATATTCAGAAAAGCATTAGCTTTAAGAGCCTTCTTGGGAAATCCAGTAACTGTAGCAGTTAAATTGCTGTTTTTAGCTGTGAGGAATAAAATCTTAAAAGAATACTTACTGTTTGAAGGCATTTCATGTGCAATAATGATGCTAATTTGTTATTCTCTGATCAATAATATCCAATTATTTCTACTGGAGAACGTAGTAATTACTGAGACAGCTGAAGTTTGGGGTGACAAGTCTCTTACTTCATTAGTAAAGTTTGTGTGGAAGCTGCTTCTAATGACTTACTCTTGCTAAGCATGCAGGGTGGCAGCCACACAGAGGAGAGAATAAATCAGCAGTGCAGCAAAATTGTGCTTTCTCTCTGCAGCTGTGGACAACTCCTGTGATGATAACAAGGCTTGTGCCTTGTTCCTGTCTCACTTGAAGCCAGTGAGTTCCTATATAGATTTCAGGACAAACTGCAGTGGGCCACTTAGCAGACTTCAAAATTGTGAACCAAAGACATCAAAACATGTAATGAAACTATTGAGATACATGGATGCATTCCTTCCTGTTGACTGTCTAAAGACGGGTGGACAGCTGGGTGAATTAAGGTTAAAAACTGTGACAGCATGATTTGCTAGAGCTTGTCTGTCAAATCCCTCTGTAGTTTCATTTTAGTTAGCAGCCCCCCGGCTGTCTTCAGAACAGTCTGGTTTTAATTATTGACAACAGGTTGGATGCAAAGTCTGTGAGCTGACAAACTGTGGGGGTGAGTTCAGAAACGACAGTTTATTTTCTTTAAGTGTTCTTATTTATATTTGTAGCTGCACTTTTGTTTTTATGAAGCTGCATCTCTTTGTTATAAAAAGGACTATTGACCTGTTAACATTGCATCTAAAAAACATCTAAAAAGCATGTAGGCCACTAATAGTGACCTTACTCAGTCCCACATTTGGGTGACTGTTTCATTGCTATGAATTAATCTAGATGCCAGTTTCTTGGATAGTGTAGGCTACCAAAACTTATCTGGTTAGAGGTAAATTTTATCAGTTTGAGAGCTAAAGCTCCAGTTGGTGATAGCGTTTCTTTGCATGTGCCAGTCATTTCATGGAATCAGCTAGAGTGGAAAAGACCTTCAAAATCAAGTCCATCCATCAATCTGACCTACCAAGTCCCATCACTAAACCATGTCCCTTAGTGTCAAGTCCACATTTCTCTTAAATACCTCCAGGAGTTGTGACTCCATCACTTCGCAGGGCAACCTGTTCCAGTGCTTGACCATCTGTGAAGAAATTCCTCCTAATGTCTGATCTAAACCTCCCCTGGTGCAGCTTGAGGTCATTGTGATGATGACATTGATAAGAGAAGGAGGTTGCTTCACAGCTCTGTCTGGGGGCGTGCAAATGTGTTCTTTTCATTTGCCCCCTAATGTCTATTTTCCAATAGATCTTTTTCATTGGGTTTCTTTTGATATCTCTGACATTTAGAGGCTCTTATGAGTCCAAATGCTGTACGTGATATTTGCTCTGTTAAAATTGTTCTAAGGATTTGAAAGGGGGGAAGGGCTGGGACCTTTCCATAGAGAACTGCTAGCTATGCCCACAATGTCATTAAACACCAGTGATTCAGGGAAATCAGCTTCCCCCCACTGTATGTTGTGATATTAAAATCAGTAAAAGTCAAACAGCTGTCTTGCATTGTACCTTTTACTATTTGACCAGACTAATGTCTGTAATAAATTTCAGCTTAAAGCATGAGTCATAGTTTGAAGAACGATGAACTTTAGTAACCACTGTAATAAGCCTCACGTTTTTTTCCCCTCACAGGTGTCCATGTATAGGTTATACTTCTTTTTCCTAGGTAGCCAGGAGTATGAACCTGGGTGAGCACGTGTAGCTGCTTCAGTCCTGAAAAGACTTAAGCAAGTATTCATTTTTTAATTATGAGCTTGCTGATCTTTTATTTATTTATTTTTTTTTTTAGAGATATTGCATTTTCTTGAGTGAAGAGCATGCCTAGCTGCTATTGCAGGGAATCAACATTTTGCTGAGCTGGTGCAAGTCCAGAGCAACCTCTCAGAATGGTGGAATTCCTTCAACAGCTAGTAAAGCAGATTATATTTGATTGCTCTATCTAACCTTTCAAAGCTGGTAACACAGTTTTGTGATTCCCAGTGAATTTACAATGTTATACATGTGTCTGTGTCGAATAACTGAAAGCAGATACTCTGGATCACCATCGCGGCCAGAAAATGAGGAGTGGGTTGACCAGTGCCAAGACAAACATCTGTAGGACAAAACCAAACAAAAACAATCAAGCAACAACAACAACAAAACACTGAAATCTGTGCTTTTGGGGAGTAATTTGCTTAAACAGGTCATGTTTATCTCAGCAAAACCCTCAAGAATGCTCATCATTAATTGCAACAACATAAACGTTAATAATCAAGGACTTCAGGAAACATTTACAGAGATGACAGTGTTCTCTAACTAAATTATTAAACATTGCATTCACATATGAATCCCAATGAGCCTCTGTACTAATGTTCCTAGGAATTACTTGGCACCGATTACAGGAAAAATAATTCTTTGTGAGGAGGTGATGAGTATGATTTTGAAATCCAGACTTCTGACAGATTAGTGACTTTATTTCCTGGCATTTACTTAAGGGGAAAATGAAGCAAAGATACAGCGTCACTGAAGCTGTTTCAAGCTAGCGTAAATTGAAAGTAAGGACAGCAGGATACCACTATGATAAGTGAGGAGGATGGGCCTGAACTTAGAATGGGTGTGATGGGGGGCATCTTACCCATTCTTCTTTATATGAGCCAGGTTATGCATTGTGCAAGCGTGGTGCAAGTCTTGTAAATCCATGGAAGCTGTGAACAAGAGAAAAGAAATAATGTAGATGTCTACTAATTAATGCTTAATAATTTACCTGCTTATCTTTCAAAGAACAAGATTTTGTACATGCTTATGGTATGAGCTGCTCTTCCGGGGGCAAACAAGGGGAGAAGGAGTGCTTATGTGGTGCTGAGCTATGGGAGCAGCGAAGAGAGATGACATCTTTTGCTGGTCTCAAATACCCACGCAACGAGATGAATAGATCATTGCTCCATCCTTAATTCCTGTTTACTAGGAATCCCACTTCTTTAATGGAATTGTCGCCACACAATAAATCATTATGCAAGTCAGGTTGTTTTTCTTACGGTATGTTTCTTCACAGAAAGTGAAGAAGGAAAAAAATGCTAGTATACTTAAATTTTTTAAATGCAGTTGGAAGAAAAAACCATGATAGACCATTGTCCTTAAGTAGCACCTCATGTCTCTTATCACATGCCTCACCATCGTAGTAGGCTCAGACCCAGACTAGAGGTTCACTTACGAGTTTGTTTATGCCGGCTTTATTTTCTTACTGCTGCTATATGGCTTACAATTTTCTCATATTGCGTATCTGTGGGGATTAAAGATGAATTGCCCTTTGAAGCCTTGATCGCTAGGAGGAGGTTTTTGAAAGAGGCAGGCTTTGCACTGTATTCCTGAAGAAGCCAAGTACAACCATTTTTAAATCTCCAAATGTTTCACAACTGAAGGCTGTGACTTAAGGGATTTTCATGCTTGATCATGTTGACAACCTAATGCTTTAAAGTGTCATTGGGCAGGTGGGGATGGCTACTGATCTACTCTGCATGGCTTGCTTTGAGGTTTAGCTTGTTTGTCAGTTTTAGGCATTATGGCAGGGGGTGTTACGAGTTCAGAGGCATCTGGAGCTTGAGATCCTTTTACTCAAACTTAATCTGTGGCCTTTTTACACATTTATTCCCGCTTTGCGCTTTTCTAGCTGACATTCTTTGCCTCAGTGCACTAACCTGCTCTTTCCCAGTTGAATTGCATCCTTCTTTTTCAGACCTATCTTTCACTTCAAGATAACTTTGAATTCTATTTCTATCCTCCAACATATTGGTAATCACTCCCAGTTTGATGTACATACACAATTAATAATCTTACTTTTTCATCAGCTGGGTTCTTAAGGAAAACATCAGATTGTCCTGTTTTTAGGATAGACTGCTGTGGAACCTTGTGGTGTGTATTCCAAAGATGGATTCAAAATCAGTTCCCATAACAAAGTATACATCCTGGCTAAAAAAACTTTTGAAATTATTTTTATATTGATTTGGGGAACCTAATGTGAAGTTTCTTCATAAATTTTGTAGCATAATGTACTACCTTAAAAATTAGTTCTTATGCTTGCATGAGTGGAAACAGTTTAGTTTGGCTTGTTTCTTCTAAGAATGTAAACAGCTGTAAGATTGTTAGCAAGGCCACTTTGGCTGGTAGAGCACTGTAAGTGAAGGGAACGCTTGGGGAAGCATGCTGCTGTAAGAAAATCCCCTAATATCTGCAAGTATACATGCTGCATCCCAGATGGAAAGAAAACTAGGCTGATTTATGCTCATCTGGTCCTATAGACAGCTTGAGATAAAAATGTTCGTGGCCCTGCTTCTGTGGCATAGACCTGCCCTGAATTTGGAGTAGCTATTTTACAGAGGGATCTGTTATCTTAGCAGGGGACCCTTATGCTAATAGCTGTTCTTTACTAAGTTATAGTCGTTATGGATGTGAATAGATGAGTTTTCTCCATTTTCTTCCTGTTATGATAGGAGAACTTTTGGGATTTAATATCAGGGGCCTCATAGAGAAGCATATGTGGAAATAATCCCCTAGCAGAACTCATTCAAGGGGCCAAGAAATGCTTTAAGGAGCTGCCAGAAGTCAGGAAAATGCTACAAAAGGAAGCAGACTAGTTGTGTCCAACATGGTTGGATGTATGCGTTGTGCTTTATTCACAAGCTTTCCATTTCTTGCTGCTGCTATTTCACTTTTTAATTAAAAGATGAGATTTTGGTACAATCAGAAGTACAGTAACCTAGATGTTGGTCTGTGTTGCTTAAATAAAACTTCGTGAAGAGATGCTGGTGAAACAGACATTCTTTATTATCTTCTACATATTTCTGAACACAGTGTCAGGGTATGGAACAAACTCTGTGGATTCACCGTGGACAGCTTTCAGCCTGGAAACATACTAGTTAAAAGGGGGCTACTCTGTATTTTGTTAAATGCCCTGAAACCCCTGTTAATGAAAACTGGTATCTGCAGTGTATCTACAGGTGGTGGCCTCATGAAGAAGTGAGGTTTCATAAATCTCACCCAAGCTGGTGGGTCTTTGCAAGGAGACATGCATAGATTGAGAGGAAGAAGTGCTGTGTGCTTTAAACAAATAAGGAATCTTCTGGGCATGAGAAGTACCTACCTCAGCTCACAACCCTGTGTTGTACTCGCAGGCTGAAACATTTTGCACTTCATGGATCACTGTTCTTAATGGGCCCAGTCCTGCTGAGCAAGCATCAGTTGACTTTGTAGGTCCTCCCTCTGTGGTAAAATTGCCTGCTGTCACTAGAATCAAAAAAGAAGTTAGCTGCCAAATTCATTATGGGATAGCAAACAAGGAACAGCCTCTTAGGATTGTATGAATGAATGTCCTTTGTGGTACCCCTGTGTCTCTAACCATGTTTGTGATTAAGTGCTCTAACAGGTACGTATGTGACAGCAAGATCTTTCTAACACCTCTGGCACCAACTATGGTGAAAAAACACCTCTACAGGCCTATTGGCACCTTCCTGCATTTGAAAAATATACTCCTCTGTGCAGTTTAATACTGATACTTAGTGAAGACAGTTTTCATAGCTGTAGACCATCATGGCTATGAGGGAAGTTTAGTACTTCTAATTAAACAAAATATTGCCTTTCTCTGCAAACTTCTCTTTAGTAATGAATGAATAATGTGTTAAACCATTATAACCATTAAATATGTGGAGAAGAGGGTACACTTATTTCAGTTTGCCTTTTAAAAAAGGCTCATTAATAATTTAAAACTCTTTGCTTGAGGGTTTTTTAAATACCTAACTAAAAATTAGACTCCTAATTACATGTTAATAGTACAATCTGGCAAAGTGAGAGGGAAGAAAAGAATTGTAATCACTTACTCTCCCTGGTCTTATTTCAGCAAGTTATTTGAACACATGGTTTAAAACCTTCACCAGTCAGAGAAGAAAACGGCTACAGGCACTAATCAGTATAAAGATGGCAGCAATAGGAAAAAATGGTGTGGAAGTGTTGTCCTGTAGGGCTCACTATTAGAAATGTGTGAAGGGTGGAGGTTCCCTTTCAAGAAAGGCTTTGAATTAAGAACGAAACCAGAATTGCAGTGAAGTATCTTTAACAAAGCAAAATTAAAGACAAAAACAAACAAACAAAACCCACCAGAAATCATACTGCTCTATGTGAATACAGAAATTTTATTTCAGCAGAGTGACAATAGTTCATTTTGGAAGGTAGCAGGAGGTTCTTTGGTGCACTGGCTTATTTCCCTCAGATATCCACCACGTGAGCTTTATGGGAAAAAGGATGTCTTGTGTTCACGAGACTTCATACATTCATGAGTCCTAAATAATTGTGTGTACTGAACTGCTTAATATGTGATGGTTGGCAGATACTGGTGGAATGAATTCTTGCTCTTTAAGAAAACTTTTTGAATGCACTGTTTTTTTTTTCTGTGAAAGTGGCAGATTTTGCTGCTACCTTTCTAATGAATTCTGTATGCAGTAAGTATTGATGAAGCAGTTTACTGCTTTGACTCACTCCTGGTGACAAAATATCGCATTTTTATGCATTTCAAAACGTTTCTGTTGCTCTTTACTTGACTTAGACGAATCTGCTAATTTTTGTCCTGTATCAGCAACTTTCCTTCTGTCATTAAAGCTCAGATTTCTGCTCAGTTTTCTTCCTTACTTCCAGATGGCCAGAAGAAAGAGAAAACATGAGATCAAAGGGAGAATGTTTTAGTGGTCAGAGGTGCCTGCAGCCTATTCCACCAATTCTAGGGCCAATCTTACTTGCAAATTAAATGAACACCTTTATCAGTAGGAATGTTAGGACTAGCACAATAACAAAAGTGTTATTTTTTTTTTTTTTGGTAGTCTTCCAAAAGATACCGCCAGCTGCTAGACCTAATGCAACTTTGTGGACAGTGATACAACCTCACTAACTTGACTTTCACGGTTTTGGACCCCCATCACTTGTGATGTATTTCTAAGTGGGACCATAGACATGTATCAGACCTGTCAGTAACACACAGAAGTCTTGTATGCCAGCTGCTCCCTGTGCTACAGGTGTGAACGAGCATGGCTGTGTAATGTCTCGTTGTCTCGTGCTCCCCTCAAGCAGAAAGTGTGCTGATGCTGCAGTGTGCCCTCCCCACTCTCCCGATATTCTCCGTGTTGTATCAATACAGCAGCAACTGAGAAGCAATTGTTAAGTAATTCATAGAGCTGCAAAATAACTGAACTGGATGCCAAGACTTAGTGAATACACAGCTCAGAGGATTTGTAAACAATCTAAGTGATTAATCTTGATGTCTTCTTTTAAGGTTTTTCCTGTTTAAAGTAAATAAAATGAAGAAAAAAAAAAGATCTTGAGGAAACAGACTTCTTATATCTACATTGAATTCAGCCAAGTAATTGCAGATTCTGCACTTCAAATATCTTGACTGAAGCAGAAAGTTTCTTTCTACCTCCCTCCTAGGGAGAGGACCAATGGGGAGAGTTAATGATTACCGGAAAGCAAGTTATTGCTTTCTTTCAGCTTTCTTCCCTTCCTATTGCAGTTGCTCAGACTGTGAACTGAGACTTTCTTACACACTTTCATAACAAACAAGAAGTTGAGCAGAAAGAAGTATGCTATGCTTTAATTTGATTGGGGAAATAACTGAAATCATAGTTTAGGAGGAAAAACAAACAACCTTCTCCAGGTCAAGATAGCCTTCTGGCATAGAAAGGCATTGGCCTAATTAGATATATCTGTGCTTTTATACTGGCCAGTGCTTATAAACAATGGCCTATGTCTGACAAAAAGCTGAGGCACACACTAAAAATTTGGCTTTATTTTCGTGATGACTGTAGAAGTAAACTGAAGTTGAAGGGATACAATCTTTTTTCTTGGGATTCAGAGGATCTGGGCCTTTGATTTTCACTCAAATGTTGAAGGGGTATGATTCTTTTTTTCTATGATTTCCAGAATATTAGTATTTTGTTCCTCTGCAGCTCTGAAAGTACTGTATAAAAGTAAATAAGAATAAATAGAGAAGTCTTAGAGATGGGGGTGGGTGGTGGGAAAGCAGGAGCATATAGATAAGGAATCACTTGCGCCAGGATCTTATCAAATCAGTAGCAAAGCTGAGAACTAAGCCCAGACATCCTGGTTTTCCATCTGGTTCTTGGTTTGTATTGTACCATGCTGTTTCTGGTAAAACTATTTAACTGGTCTCTGGTTTTGCCAACAGAATACATAGCTGCTTCCCGGGTGGTTGCACTCCTATAAACAACCCGTGAGAGGGAAGTCTTGCCATGAAGAATTTAAGAATGGACAAAAGCATAGGAAGAGAGCTAAGGAATGAATATAGCTTGTGTTTTAGGATTTGGAAATGTTGAGAGTTTTTATATATTTATATATATATATTTATATATTTGGGACTGCAATACACTTCTATTTGCAGCTGGAATTATGGGCTCCATAGAAGTGATATGGGGAACTGTGGGTTGAAACTGAGAACAAAGAACAGCTATAAATAGTCTGTAGACTTTCTTCAAGGTGAACGGGATTTCCTCTTTTTCATTTGCCTGCATTAGTATTGGAATTAGAGATCGTGACAAGTTATCCAGGCCTATTTTTATACAGTTGCAATTATTTAAATATCTCTGATCACCCTTTATTTTAAGAAGTATGCATGTATTTAGAATTTTATGATCCTGCCAAAAAAGTTAATTGCTTAACAGCTAGTTTTGTTGCTGGTCCTATAGATTACACAATCAAACCCAAATTCATCGCTTTGTGCTGTCTGCTTCATCCTACATCAGTTGTGCAAAGTGGTCTTGAGCCTAGTAAATCTCTGAAGAGATTGCTCCTGAAAAGAGAGGGTCTCCAGTGTCATACACCAGACTCTACGCAAATCCCGGCTGAAGAAACAGGTTGACATCATGGCAGCACGTAAGTAAGCAAGGTGTGTGCACCAGAACAGCCAGCTGGCTGCTCTTGGAGAAACCAGGCTGTAATGGGAGCCCTCCCAGTCGTGTGAAAGTATGCAGTGACAAGCTCCACGAGCCCAGCTGAGACTAACATACATATATATCATTGACATACTGAGTGGATAGATGTGGGTAAAAACAGAAACTTAATGAAAAATCAGATGAAAAAGCAGAAAAACTGACCTGTTGATAATTTAGATAAAATCTTTCTCTGTGTTTCATTCACAGAAGTTGTTAGAAAGGAGGGAGGGAGGGAGTGAATTTTGAGAAATACCAAGCTCTGCTCTCTTCTCAACCAGAGGGTGAAATTAGGCCAATTAAATATCCCACAACTTTTCTTTAAACTTAAGCCGTTACTCCAAAGTACTCTGGACTATTTAGAATTTCAGAAAAGAAGTAGGATCAGGTGAGTGTGCCACAAAGTGCAGCCTCCTCAGAGACTTGTCTTCATCTGGGGATTTCTTGGGGCACTGCTTTCTGGAGCTGTTTCATGGAGTCATTACTGCACATTGTTTTATTACCACATACCACATGCATCAGTGGAATGTCACACACGTGCTACATCAAGGCTAACAGAAACAGACCTTTATTCTTTCCTTTTATCTGCCATCTGAGACTCCAGAAGAGCTGCTCAGTAGGCATTACTTTATTTTGCAGATAAGGATGTGATCAGTCCCATAGAGTCTGATATCTAACAACAGTCTAGTTACTCTGTGGAATTCCTATTTCTTCAGGAGCTGTTTTTTCTTCAACACATTAGTGATGGGCCCTAAATAACATTAAAAATAGCTATGTCCCATTGCTGCTTCCCAGACCAAGTGTTCCCATGTGCTAGTGGTTTGTCTTTGCTTTCTGTTTGTCCCCACAGGATCTAAATGTACAACCCTCAACAGTTTTTAGGTGTAAGCAACTCTAATGTTTACTTGACTTCCCAAGTTGTTGTGGCGATAGTACAGAAAAAGAGGAACAGTATTTTAACCGTGGTCAAGGGTCTTTCTAGTGCCTCTTGTTTCTCCATCTTTATTTTGGGGACTGTTCTCCTCATCCTTTTGATCATATGAAAGGCTCTGTGTCCCTGCTTTTACCACAGCATGGTTCCCTGGAATTCGTCTATTCCAGTGGATCTGAAGCTCACAAGCCACATTCCTTGTTTTGTCTTCCCCATTCTGACAAAGGCTCTTTAAATATCTTCACACTTCCATGTTGTGGTGCCCATTTCCTTTTTCCTTATGTAAAGAAACTGGTATGTACTCTCCCCTCCCTTCTTGCCTATATTTAATTTTCTGTCTATGTTTATTTCCTCTCTGGGTTATGTCGCTGAGATGAGAACGGTCGAGACTACAGAGACATCAAACATGATTTTTGGTGAAATTATACAAATCACTAAATGCGCAGTTTATATACTACCACGTGATGCATAGAAAACCAAGTTCAATGTTCAGTCTTACTTTGCCTTGCCAGCAGAACAGACACAATCCGTCTCTGTGGTGGAATGGAAGACAATGAAAACTTCTGCTTGCATCATGGTGGTGGTTACAGCCTCATTTTCAGCAGGTTTGAGTGGGGTTTTCTTTTTTCTTCTCCCCTGAGCAAATAAATAAGGTGCTTGGAGTTTTATGAACTGAGACATCTTAGTATGCTTGGTGTAATAGAGGAGAAAATACCAAAAAAGGATGCACTGACCTCAGTTCTTACAGCAGCAAAATTTGACATCTACCATTTTCCATTTATTTCTCTCTCCTGCTTCTGAAACATAGGGTTATTTAAAAAATGAACAGAAAGGAAGTCTCCCTTGGAGGCTCCAGTGCCTTTGCTGAGAGCTAGCATAGCTTTGCTAAGAATCAGTAAGCCATGTGAAGCACCAATGCTGTCAGGTGTTAAGTATTTTATGGTGGTTTGCATACAGCATCAGGTCTCCAAACTGCTGTCATAACGTGGGAATCTTTCATCCTCTTTTAGAAACTGATATTCCAGCCCACAAGGGAACAGAGACAAAGGTTTCCCCCGTTCCCCAGCTTTCAAAAGCTGAGAGGAAAATAAGAGCACCAGAGTCGTGACTTAAAACTCCTGCAGCTGAGTGTCTGGCAATCCTGAAACAGCTTTACAGCAACAGGACCAAAGTAGACTGCATCTGAGTACAGGGATTTCCCACTCCTGCTTTCTGTAAGAGAACTTCTTGTTGAGGGTTGTGTTAAAGAGCACCTGTACACACTGTGCTTACAAGGATGGGCTCTACCCTGTCTGAAAGGGTCTAGTGAAATGCACGGTGGACTTGCAGGCAGCTGGACAGCTGGGTGGTGTGTCCTGTTTGACTTCTTGTATTACGAACAAGTCGATTTTAATCTCTACTGACTGGAGGATTCTTGAGAGAGGTCTCAGGAAATGAAAAGAGCTGTCAGTCTATTGCAGTTTGCGTAGAAAAGCTGCTGCCATTTATTGTTCTTTTTCCCAGAGAAAACATCTGCTTTCAGAACAGTCCACGACTATTAGAAAATAAGCCACTTCCAGAGCCTGGCTGCTCTGAGAACAGGCAGCAGTTTGAGGAGGGGAAAAGAGTTTACCTGCTGCCTCCTTAATACCATGCTGTCCAACTGACCGAGTCCTCTCTGTCCTTCGAATGGGATGACAGACGTCTGAAAGCCCTCCCTGAGCTCAGCACGATCAAGGTTGCCTGCAAGGGCTTACTTTGGATTGCAGGCTGTTAAACTGAAAATTACTGAGGTCTTCTCTCGTGGCTGAGCACGGAGACCGGCCTCTATTTTGCCCCAGGCAAAAGATATTAAGTCTGTGTGGAAAAGCAACTATAATCTGCTTTTCTGATATTTAGTGGTGATAATGGGCAGGGATAAGGGCTGCACTGTGCTAGACACTGTTAAATTAATCTCTGCCCTGCAGAGCTCCCATTTCGAAAGACAGCAAGACCCCAACAGGTGTTAGGATGGAGCTATAAGTACAGAAAAGATGGCATAAATTTTGCATAAATTAATATCGCAGTGATCTTAATTGGCATGGGAAGCACGGGTTAGAGCAGTGCCAGCAGGCAGCAGTCTGTCGGCATCAAAGCAGCTGTAGGCATCGTTCTGGTTCAGCTGCGGTAGGGTGCAGACATGTCAGCTGCTTTGGCAGCACATAACCACAGGAAGGAGAACAGAGGCTGCTGCCGCCCAGACTCCCTTTTCTCCTCCCTTCCTCCCCGGCTTCTTTCTCTTTCTCTCTTCCTCCTTTTGCAGATGCCATGCGCTGACACTTTTGCCTACTCGGGCAGAAAGGCTTGGGGCACTGAATCGGTCCTCTTACAGATGGAAAATTCCTGTTGGTGTGCAGCTGAGGGCGGTAACGGGGCCAGCTGCTCCACCAGGCAAGAGATTTTGAGGCCACTTCAAGCCTTTTCTACCTGCCTGTTGCACAAGGGCAGCACTCCACAAAGGCATTTTCCCAGCGGTGTCAGACCCTATAGGGATTCATGCTTTAATGAGCTAAATTATCCCTGCCCTTTAAGTTCACCAAATTGCTGGAAGTGCAGGCAGACTAACTGACTCCTTATGTCTTCTCCACATGCCTGGATTTCAGAGGGACTTTGGTGTGGCTGAGAATTTTCCACTTCTCCAGACATTTCACTCTTCCATTGCTCTTCTACACTTTATTCTGCTTGACTGCAGTCCATGTTTTCCAGGTGTTTGGTGGAGAGGATTTCAAAGGGGACATTTAAATCCTTTCTGCTTAGTTTGAGAGGGGCCTGACAAAGCAATGGGTCAGGTGTCGTTGCAACCTGAAGTCCAGAGGCTGGCATAATTTTCTGGCTATACCAAATTATTTTTGTGGACTGGCTTTCCTGAGGGACTCTAAGGAAATATTTGTTTGCATAGCACTTGAAGCAAGGGATTCTAATTCTGGTACCAAGGCTTTGTGGTAGTTAGAGGGAGGAAAATTTTCCTTCTTATGGCTAAGTGCAGGGTCCGATGTGAGGCAGGCAGATGCTGAGCCATGTAGCCAGACAGAAAAAGAAACTGAGAAAGTGTTATGGCTTGAGTAAGGGATTAAAATAAATAAATAAATTAGATTCCCTAGAAAATGTCCACTAAAGGACTGTCTTCTGCTAAAATCTAGTGTTGGGCAGGATTGTGTTTAGGAAAAAGCTGAAGTCACTGAGATGTTGGTGCTTCTCTAGCCTGTTCACTAGAGGCAGGCCAGGGCTGGGTACCATTCTGATGGGTTTGAAGCCTCCTTGTTCCAATGTGCTTTCAAAGAGCTAACACAACAAAAATCCACCTCTCTTTTCTTCAGCAAGGGAGATCCTTTTTTTTTTTTTAATAAAAAAAATAATTAACTAGAAGCTAAATTTATCAACCTGAAATTAATCTACTTAAAAAGTTCTTAGCCTGCAAGTTTTAGTAACCATTTTCTCCCTCTTCTGGCTTCACGGCCTGCATTCCTTTGCTTCTTTCAAACACTTATAAAAAGCTGTTGATGAAGGAAGTGTGAATTGGTTTGAGCCCACTGGTGCAGAAAGTAAAATTTATCCTTTTCGATTTTTCTCCTGCATTGGACAAATGGTGGAAAATTGCTTTTTGCTCATAGCAAAGACGCAGAACAACACCGGTTTAAAAAAAATATCGAAAAAGAAAGTTGTAGGAATGTGTGCTTATTGGAGGGTTTGCAAAGCTGATGGCGATTTTGCTGCTGTAATGTTTTTCCTGATTTTACTTCAAAGCTTTATACTTTTGGACTTGAAGAATACCCTTGCTCAGAAGCAGTTGAACTGAATTGACTTAGATTTGATTAATAATGTAAATGCTGTATGCATATCTATCGATTGGGAATTTTTGTGTCCTCTGATCGTCTGTCCTGTGACCATTTTTTGTGGTCTTCCTGTGCATGGTTTGTGTAAGACCTATTTATAGGTAGTCCTCCTTCCATTGCGCTTGAAACAGTAGGGAGAAGCAAGAGAGCTGAAACAATCTGAGTAGAAACATCTTGTCAATTTTCTCAGTTGTTTTCAGGGGAAATTTAAATTCCTGGTTCTTATTCAACTGCAACAGCTTTTACAAAATAAATCATCAGATCCTCGTCAAACCCAAGGACTTACCTAGTCTGGGCATACACCTGGATGATTATAAACTTACGCCATCTTATTTCAAGGTAGCAGTTCCCTTAATTTCCTCTTTTGCATTTTGGTGTTTCTTTGAGTCATTAGATATCTACTGCCTACCAGAAGGGGCTGAATCTGCTTGGTGCATTGAACACAAACACAAGTCAGAGAGAACACTCGCAGTGTTTGATACGGTTGGTCCAGCGGGTTTAGTGGAAGATGTGTGCCTGTGTAGAGTCCTGTGAAACCACCAGAGAGGCCTGAGTAGCAGGTGTGTAGAGGACACAGAGCAGAATTAAATCAGATGCTGTGCGGAAGGGTACAAATATAAAAGGCAAGCAGATCAGAGGTTCCTCTGGGGAATAGCCCTGAAGAAAAAGGGGCGCCTACTGTTTAAACTCAGCGAATTCTCGGTTCAATGATATTGTGAAAGGTGGCTGATTGCATTATAGGGTATAGATACAAAGCAATTTCTTCCAGGGCAAAAAGGTTATTTTTGCCACTTTTCAATGTATTGACGAGACTGGATAAAACTTGGTGCAAGTACTTTTTGACTCCATTTTCCGAAAAGAAATGCCAGCTGACATGGAGCTCAGACTAAAAGGAGGTCAGCTAAAAGGATAAGCTTCAAGAATATGACCCATGGAGGACTTAGTCCTCACAGTTCTCTAGGCTTTCATGAGTAAAAAAAGAAAAGATTGACATCAATAAGAGATGAAGAAAGAGGAAAACCATGTATGTTACTAATTGGCATGCATGTTGTCAGCTTCAATATAGAAACAATAGGAAGAATTGGTGGAGTCCTTTCAGGGTAGAGGTGAGCTATGCTTTTAGGTGAAAAGTGTTTGTTTTGCCATATGTATGAAGATATAAAACACCTAGCCTGGATATAGTGAAAACACCATTTCTTAGGTGCATCAATTAGACGTGTTTGGAAAATAAAGCATGCACTTTCAGTTTGATCCCTTTAAACTTAAATACTGCTATAAAAGCATAGTAGTGGAGAGAAGAGGTACATTGGAAAAGGTGAGTCATCCATAATAATTTTAAAATTATTAAATTTTAAATTTTAAATTTTAAAATTATTAAAAACTACAGGCTGGGAGATGAGTGGTTGGAAAGCTGCCTGGCGGAGAAGGACCTGGGAGTACTGGTTGATAGGCAGCTGAATATGAGCCAGCAGTGTGCTCAGGTGGCCAAGAAGGCCAACAGCATCCTGGCCTGTATAAGAAGCAGTGTGGCCAGCAGGGCTAGGGAGGTGATTGTCCCCCTGTACTCGGCTCTGGTGAGGCCGCACCTCGAGTACTGTGTTCAGTTTTGGGCCCCTCACTACAAGAAGGACATGGAGGTGCTCGAGAGAGTCCAGAGAAGGGCAACGAAGCTGGTGAGGGGTCTGGAGAACAAGTCTTATGAGGAGCGGCTGAGGGAGCTGCGATTGTTCAGCCTGGAGAAGAGGAGGCTCAGGGGTGACCTCATCGCTCTCTATAGGTACCTTAAAGGAGGCTGTAGAGAGGTGGGGGTTGGTCTGTTCTCCCACGTGCCTGGTGACAGGACAAAGAGGAATGGGCTAAAGTTGTGCCAGGGGAGGTTTAGGTTGGATGTTAGGAAGAACTTCTTTACCGAAAGGGCTGTTAGGCATTGGAATGGGCTGCCCAGGGCAGTGGTTGAGTCACCATCCCTGGAGGTCTTTAAAAGACGTTTAGATGTAGCCCTTAGTGATATGGTTTAGTGTAGGACTTGTTAGTGTTAGGGCTGAGGTTGGACTAGGTGATCTTGGAGGTCTCTTCCAACCTAGACGATTCTGTGATTCTGTGATTCTGTAAAAGAATTCTAAGAAATAAACAAGAACTGGGTCTAATATATTTCTTTGTTCTGAGGAAAAATAAACTTATTTAGTTTTCACTACCATTTTCACCTTTGCATGAACTATTACACCACCCAAAATTCATTAGAAGCTACAGTAGCATTCTCTTGGGGCTCCGACAGCTGTCTTAGGAAAAAAAAGGATGTAACCATATTACTTTATGACTCCCTCTTGTGTGACCCCCCTCTGTGAAATCAAAGTAAAGCTGTATGTTTATATGTGCATACTAAATATGAGTAGGTGTCTGATGCAGACTTGTGGATCTTTTTCTGCCCAGCTGTGAGCATGAGAAGAGGAACAGTGCTATGGGCAGATTTTACATGCAAATCTCAGTTCCACAACTCAGTCCATGTCTGTTACAGCTGACCTCTACTTTTTAGGAAGCTCTGGACTGAAACCAGAGATGGAAATGAACTGAACACTCACATCTAAAAACTCAAAGGTCCGCACTTTGCCCTGCATTTTACTCCGTGAATTTTGTGGTCTTGAAGGGTTGTTGGATCTGTATTTATAAAAGGCAGAACTTTTTTGGGGAATGTTCAGGATCAGAACTATTCTCCTGACCAAAATTAGCTGAAGTTATCAGTGTCTGATTTTCTTTCATGGAAAGAGAGACTGGCTATGCATTTAAAACTGCTGTCCATATTCATCATCTCTATTCTAATGGGGTAATTGAGTAGCAGGCATATTGGAAGCTGATCTTTAATGACCAGTTGATAAAGTTCACCATGCATCTCTACAGCATAAGGATGCAAAACCCCTGCGCATTGCCTTGGAAGGCAGGAGCTCAGTCTGGTGGAGCACAGAGCCTTGGAAAGTTATACTGCACTGTTCAGAATGAAGGCAAATGGAGTGTATGTGGTCTGTGAGTGTAATTGGGAGTGTTTGAGTATCATTATTTGTAAGATCTCACCTAGGTAATATGTCCATCCCCAAACTCCTGAGAGATTTTACAGTACCATCCTTTGTATCTCCTTGTGGCTGCTGTAAGCAGCATTGTCACCTAGAGTTACTTAGTGTAAGAGGCATCTAGAGATGAATTTTTTAAGCCTGTTTTAATGTTATTTTTCAAATCAGCTGGTCTTGTTTCATGTTTTCAAAACACTCAGTATCTGTAGATAATTAACTCACTGTAAAAAGACAGTTGTTATGGAACAGCTGCAAGGCACGTTCCTCCCTCAGGCTAGGTCTTACACGGGGTCTGACAAAGTCACATCAGGCTATCATATAATTTTTTTTTAATGTACAGAATATGTTGCCTCAGGGTCACGTTATTGCTAGGAAGTCTGAGGTGATTTATGTCATGCCTGCACATCTTCCACCCACAGAGGTGCTGTGGACACACTGCGATGCTATGATCAATGATAAGGAGGAGGCGGTCCTCTCATAAGGCAGCATGTCGCTCAGGCTTCCTGCTTTGAGTGATGAATTACAGGGACACAGAAGAACAGAGGCTTCTCTGCACAAAGTTTGTGGAGGTTTTCCCTTCAAAGCCATCTCCTGAAATGTCAAACACTAAAACTTGCCTTAATGACAGGAGCGCGGGCAATTCTCCAGAAGCCTAGAGGTCTCAGACAGTAGGCACAGGTGTTATCTTTGAACGGGAGGTACAAAGAACAAAAACCACAAGGTGGAACAAGTGGAATGGAGCACAGCCTGAAGGAGCTTTGAAAGCATCACTGTCAAGAACAGGACTCTAGGCTCAGTGACTCAGTCCGATGACTTGTGTCTTGCTTATGGGATACAATGTGATCCCAGGGCACTAAGTGTTGCTGACAGGTACTGCCCTGGAGAGCCCTTTCCTTGTGTATTTCAGCTTTAAGATCTGACAACCGCCTGGTTGTCCTGACAAAAACCCTGCTGAATCAGGAAAGCCTTACTGGCCACATAATAAGACTGTTAGTCAAGGACAGGACTGCAGAGAGAAGGGTTTGGATGCCTTGGGAGCAACAGAGAACTTTTATCTAAGCTTGTATTGGAACTCAGTTTGCATGAAGTAATGAGGATGGACGTGAAGCTGAGCTGTCCTGAGTTCACATCCAATCATTAAATTTATCAGAAGCATTATTTCCCTTCCTTCTTATTTTTTAGTTCATCTTTTACTGAAAGTTTTGTTTCCCCTGTACCCCCACCCCCCCAATAAAATAATAATAATAAAAAAGTCCTCAGAGATGGCAGAAGACTAGCTTACTCATTCTCATTTTTCAGTCTTTGGATGGATTGTGAAAGAACAAAACCAGACAATTAGATATTGATAGTATCTTCCTGGAACATCCCGAGGGGTTAACAAACAACTGCTGTGGTCTGATCGGAGATTCCTAATAAATGCAAGGACTTCCTGATAGCTTTCCTTGGAAGGGAGAACATGGGGAGGAAGTGGCTTGTGAATGTCTCGAATCACATTACAGGCCATTAGAAAATAACCTGAAGTAGCCTCTCCTGATTGGTATTTTAAGGGTTTTGTCTCCCTTGACTGTAGCAGGACTCATTCAGTTGGCCAGTTACGACAGGAAGGATATATAGCAGACTTTGGGTAATAAGTGTTTAATGTTAGCATCTGCATTTTCTCAGCATCACTCAGACACTAGATCTGTAGAAGAGATACCAACTCTACAGGGATCTAGAGCCATAATGCCCCAAGAAGTTTGTTTGTTTGTTTGTGTTGTGGCTTTTGTTTGTTTTTCAGTTTTGACGAGCACACACACAACACTCAAAACCCAGAACATCTTTATTGCAAAGTTTTTGCAAGTAAAGAGGGGAAGGAAAATAGCCAGAAAATAATTTTAGCATTGGCAAAACCCAGCAGATAGGTACGTTATTCCTATTATGTTCTTCTGGCAGACTTTCATGATAATCATTCTCAGTGTACAGACGATAGCAGGGTCACCGTGTGGCCGTGTTTCTGTGGAGTAATGGTGCCAGTGATGTATTGGCTTCAAACCCGCTTTATTAAATTTCTTCTCCTGAGTCAGATCCTCAGATGGTGAAAATAATTGCATCCTTGGCAGAACATCTGCCCCTTGTTATAATTTTAAAGTTAGAAAATCAAAACTAGTTGGATGCAGCTATGTGTATTCCTTCATATAAATAACCGAGTTGTATTCCCTTCTATTTCCACATCACTCCTTCAGCCAACTGATATGTTGCTTGACAATTTCCAGTCACGCATCCGATGCGTGGATCTGGCAGATGAAGGGCAGAGCTGAAGGTAACGGCAGGTTTCTCATGCACGCTGGTGGCACAGGATGTTGAGTCAGTGAGCAATGGGGCAAGAAGTCAGGCCCAGAGCCCAGGTTACTTCGTCCTCCCTCCCTGCTGCTCCCCTCAGAAGACTGCTTGTTACCAAGGGCCCAGATCCCAGATGGAAACATGTATTGTAGTAGAATCAAACCTTGCAGACGGATTTTCAAATAGGCCAGGGCGCATGACCCAGGCTGTTGTTTAGCTGTGCCTCAGCGTGATCAAAAAGATGAGTGGGAGGGGATGCAGCTAACGTGCTGGGTGACCTTCACTGCATGGCTTTATGTCTTTGCGTCTCTATTTCCAGTAACATGAAATGAAGGTTACTACATGCATCTCTAAAACTGCTGCTTGAGTTTCTGGATGTGATCCATTACTTAAATGTAGGTAACTCTGAATGTTGCTGACTTTCTGAGATGGTCTGTCAGGTTTACATCATGCATCTAGTCGAAGGAAAAGGAGTTTACCCTGTTCTGATGGAAAGTAAGAAACTCCATTCAAGATTGATAGAACATTTAAATCCTTTACTTTTAGATCTGATTGAACATTTATTTTTAAAGGAGCACTTTAAACAAATGGTCTTTTGCAGTTTTGTGTATAATGGAATACAATGCGTTTATTCGTACCACTGAGAGTGGAAAATAAGTGTAAGATGTATCTCAGCTTTTTCAGTGTAACGTGAGACTCAAAATGACTGGACCAAGGATGATTAAGTCTTTCTTGCCTCTCACCCACTGCCCCCAAATACGTTTTGGTTAAATTGACAGAGTTGTTCTTATGCTTTTAGTCATGTGAAGCATGTCACAAGTGTGGATAGCCCTGTAGGAAGGGCAAAAAACTTGGTCAGTGATACAGTACAAGTACAGCTTCCAAACTCAAGCATCCCATGGTTTATTTCACTTTTCAAGTTCCGTTCACCATTTTGAAAGCAGATAGCAGATTCTGGAAGCCAGCAGAAAAATGGACAGGGCCATGGAGAAGGATTGTAAAAAATGAAGCTCAAGACTGTGAAAGCCCAGATGTCTTGAATAGTTTGATGACTTTGAAAATCATTGGAAATCTGTGCCTTTTTAGGTGTCTGGCTTAGTGGAGCAGGATATATTCAATAACTCTGTGGCACTTCTAGGGTATGGCCTGTGGTATATTTTGAAGATGAAATACTGCCTGCAGTTCCTCCCGTCTTTAAGCTTTTGTTTAATTCTGCACGAAGTATCATACACTTGCAGGAACCCTGCTTCTGAGTCTGAACCCTGTTGTACCTTGTGCTGCAGTTTTCAGAAAAACTGTGCCGTCTGTCTAAAAATGCTTGTAATCTAAATAACTATGCTAGGAGGATTTTCATTTTCTGTAATAGTTGACATTTGCACAGAGAAGATACAAAATGATACTAGATTACAAGTAGTTAGCAAATTCCAACCATTTTTCAGCGAGAGTTTTCCCCTGCTTCATGTAGATAATAAGGGAACATGTGGGGTAGTGAAGGAGCAATGTTTCAAGTTTGTAATGTAGGGTGAGATTTCAGATTTGCAGCATGCTTACAGCACAAGAAATGAGAAATCGAGGATATGATCAGTCCGTGTTATTCTGTTATTTGCTTACTTAGTGCCATCACAGCTTAACTGCTACGGGCTGTGATTTTTGTCAGCTGTTAGACTGAATTTAACTTCATCTGTTTTGGATGAGAGGTCACCCTGGGAAACTTAGAGCAAAGACAGTGATGAGCCCCTCAGCAGGGAATGTTCTCCTCTTCCGGGACTTAGCCAGCTCGGTGACGCTAGTGGCAAAAATGCTGTTTGACACAAGTCGCTGGATCCAGCTTGGCCAATGAGCTGTGTGTGACCTGCAGAGCTCTGACTGCTCAGGCTCAGGAGGGCATCAGGGCTTCTTGCAGCTGTGCCACTGCTATTCCCAAAGGCCTGCGGGCTAGCGGGGAGACAGCACGGGGCAGCCAAATCCCATTTCCCACAGGACTGTTATTGTAGAGATGGGACAACCTGTTTGAGGGGCAGCTTTCACCCCACTTCAGCCTAATAAGGATGCCCATCTGTCTATTTGCTTCCCACCTGCTTGTGTAGGAATTCTGCACCTGCTGCTTACAGCCAGAATCCAGACGCTTCCCAGTTAAACCTTCCCCTGAAGCAGAACCAGAAGGTGATAAAAGGACTTTTGCACATGGGATTTCCCAGTAGGCAAACCTCCCTTAACACTGGTTAGAAGTTCCACCCTAAAACAGTGGCGCTGAATGCTCTTCGTTGAGAAAACACTCTGCCTTTGGAAGCTTTGAGGCCTGAGGCTCCAGTGGAAATGGAGGGGAGGCAAAGCAGCACGGACAGAAGCAGGGTATCCTGTTTTTCAGATAATTAGGGTAGACAAGGAAGCTCTTTGCTAAGTGTGTACCATCGAAATACGTTGAGTGCAGCTGTGTGCTACTCTGATTTTCAGGGTAAATATCAATCCAAAAACACTTTTTGGGGAGCTGACCTTATGCATACGATGAAATGCTGTAGGTAGCAGTAGTTTGTATTTTCCTGCTCTTCCAGTATGTCCTCAGACTTTTGTCAGGGTAAAGCTATTGCTGGCTCTTGTTACCAGGTGTGCTATTTTTCTTAACATGCTTTGTTCCAGGTCCTTTTTTCAGAGCATGCAGTACAGTTGTCAGGGTTTGTTTTCATCAGGGTTAGACTCACTTGTGTGAAAAAATAGTCTGTGGGGCACTTGTACAAATTTCTCATACTTTTCTAGTGAATATGGTCTGAACTTAGTGTGCATAGTTGTAAAGGATCTGAACATAAGCTGAAAAAACAAATAAACAAAAACTTTAGCTATTCCTTCCTAATGTACTGTGGGCATATTCACTATTGCTACAAACTGATTTCAACTCCTGTTCTGGTAAAAGACTCCATTAAATGCAAGACCTGCACATTCATTTTTTAAAAGAATTAATATTAAACCTTGTCCTGTGCAGTCTGTAGGAGCACTTTTACTTAACAGTGGGTGTTTCCTTGGGCTGTATGGGACTCTTCCAACCTCTGCGTTTTTACCCTCTTCATAACCTTATGCAGAGTCCTGACAGAAATGGATGTCTGAAGCAACAGAAACAAAACAGCCAGGTGATGGAAATAACATACATTGCAGACATGCACTTACCTATGCACGCATTTTCATAAAATATATTTGAGAGGAACAAAATATATTTGAGAGGGTGAAAAAGAAAGCCCTGTTTATTGTCCGTCCATATTCTGTATGAACACACACTAAATCAGAATGACAAAACTATGGACCCAATTTCAAATGTGGCCTCAAAGTTTGACTGTTGGCTGGAGGTCAGCTGCTGGGTTATAAGGTTGCTCAGCTTAGATGATGGATAAAATCCATATACCTACAGAAGAAGGTTGGAAGAAGTTGGAAAAAGGAGAGCTATTTAACTTCCTAAGCAATGAGGACCCAGAAATTTCATTTCCAGCTCTGTCACTGACTCAGCATACATTCTTACTGGAGTCATAAGGTTAATACTGCAGTGAGCGTCAATTCATTTTGAAGGTTTCAACATCTGAAAAATCTTGGTCTTTTTCTTAGAAGAGCTATAAAATTTTAAAATCTGCTGTTGGAGCAAAGGTACCAAAGCACCTGGTGGCTCACTTTTGGAGAGGCCTGCAGTTAGAATACCACTCATTGCCAAGGTTTCCTGGTTTTGAGAATGATGCCTTTGTCTTCTCTGGGTCTGGCTTTCTTCCTGTACAATGCATATATTAATGTCTTACAGTTTACACAGGCACTGTAAGGTGTAATTATTATATAGGAATGCTTTGTTATCCTTGAATGATGTATTTTTCTAGATAAAATTCAAGGTGTTGTTTACACTGTCAAAAGCTTTGATGAATTAGTGCTTCAGAGAGTGCCCTATTCTCCATTCCCAAGAAGAATCATGTGACTGCTTTTTTCAAGGTAGGTGCATAAGTTATAACTATGCTTAGACCAGGAAAATACCACTGGCCTATCCTCATCATGAAGCAGAAATGCAGTGGAAGTTGGGCATTTAGAGAGCTGCAGAGTGAACAGTATTTCTTTGCTTTGCCCCAACACTGAGTGTAGCTTCAAGTCCCTCTGACACTGGGCCAGTGCCCTGGGCTCCTGTACCCTGCATGCTTTATGGAAGCTAAGCGCTGTCGGTGGGTCATAATCTGTTCTCATTGCCATTTCACAGGGGTTGGTGTCCCAGCTCCAGAGCTGGGGGTGGGGAAAGTAATTAGCTTACCATTGTTTTTCAACTGGGTTCGATGGAATTTCTCCAAGTTGCAGTATCATCAGTGAATGTATTATATAGAAACGTACCGCTAATAAAAACATGATACACCTGTTTAGATTATTATAAAATTAAGGAAAAATAAATCCTGTTCATTTATTTGTAATTTTAAGCATGGTCGTAAGTACCCAGCTGCCTGGCAGTTTGTCACATCAATGGCATAAGCCAGAGCACATGAGCAAAGAGAAAGATGACCAGTCAGACTCTGCCTTAGCGATGCAGCAATGTCACAGGGTTTGACTACTCTCTTACTTTATATCAGCATTTGTAACATCAAAATCAACCTTTCCCTTACAATCTGAACTTTATTTTCTGTGTGATAGCTCCTGTGACTGGAATCTGACTTGTACAAAAGTGGGGTGTTTGTATGAATGTAAACGCAAATACGACCGCGGAAACGGGAGGGACAGAAAGACCAGTGTTATATTTAGCAAATGTTTGTGTCTGTTAAGGTGTTAGTATTCATACGCTATTTTGTTTTATTTTATTGAAGCTGTAGTGGAAAAAGTGGTGTCTTGAGTCATTCTACTGTTTATCGCTGCATCAGATCAAAGGGCACAGAATTAGGTTTGTGTTTTCAAAGAGGAGATTGATGCTGACACACAGCTGTCCCTTCCTTCTCCCGAACACATCGAGACTGCATGTTTTGCAGATTGCTCGCTTGGCCCTGATTAGGATTCTGAAATAAAACTTCTATTGTCTCAAGTGTTTTGGTGTTTGCTCAAAAGAAATCATCAACCTTGGCTGGTTGTTTATTTTTTCTTCTGCAGGAAAGGAGGGGGGCAGGGTACCCATCCATACATCTGTTTGCAATTGTAGCTTTAAAAGTCTAAAAATAAACAAGCTCCACCCAAAAACCATGTTTGCTGGCCCCCTTGAACAAGGGGTAGCTATGTACAATGCTTCAGTATCAGTTTAACTTACTTAAGTAAATTGTATAGATGGGGAAAAAATGGAGTGGTGTGGTTTACTACTTTAAAATAAACATTAAGAAAAAAAAACTTAGTATTTTTAGACATCTGCACAAACACAAATACTTATTTCTAACAAGGCCAGAACATTACTTTTTAATTTTTTTCTTCGTAATCTACATTTTCTTTTGTCTCTTGCTCTGGTCCTTCAGGTGACTGAGGTGGATGTGAGAAACTGCTGAACTACTTGTTTGCTGATATGAAAGGTTAAATAAGGTTATCTCAGAGACAAGGTGTGTGCTCAGGTTTTCTTTTTTCTTTGCACCCAATGCCAAATTAGCTTAGAGCATGACAAAATGGCTGTGGAACAACCTAGTGAGCTCTAGTCTGTGTTTTGCATCAATTCAGGTTTCTACCATGGTGTGTGTGTGGAAATATTGATAGCTAAAGGGGAACATTAGTGCTGTCTTCAGGGCGGACTAGATGTTATGCTATTTGTAGCCTTAAAACTGATGTAGGGTCAACATACACCAAGTGTAGGGAGGCAACATTGCCATTCTGACTTATGGGATGATGGAGCAACTGCAGGGACCTGTAATTGAGGCTGAGGTAGGATATGTGTCTGTGTCCTTTGAATTTCCTGGAATTTAATTCTCTTTCCTCTGGTGTGTTGAGCTATTTGCACAATATAGAAGTCAATATGAAGAGCTGAGGAGGCAGCTGTAACATATGAATAAACACTAGTGTGTGTGTATATTATAAGCAAGTCTGTGCATGGAATAAATACAGAAGTACACATCATACTGGTAATTACATTAGAGAGATATTTGGTGTTAAGATTCCCACAGTATCCATTCCTAGGCATAAAGAGCTCATTTTCTCTTTTTCTCTGGATATGCTCCTTTCCTTGTCTTTTTTTTTTCTTTCTCCTTTCCCATCATCTCTTCAGTCCCTTTATAGCCTCCTAGTGTAGGAGAATTCAAGACATCAAAAGCAGGGTTGCCCGAGTGGAAATTTTATAGCATTGTTATCTCTATCTAATTTGGTTTGGGTAGAAAAACTGCTCACAGGGTAGTTCTGCTATCGGGAGTTGATTTGATGTCTGTGGGTGGGGATGTGGTCTCTGTTCAAGTCATGTAGGTTGGGGGTCTCAATTCCTCTGTGTCATGATGATGTTATCATTTGTGGTCTCTTGTCAGGAGCAGAGATACCCCTATCATCTCCAAAGACACAAGCTCATTTAGTTCAAGAAAGCGTTAAGAGGCCCACACAAAGACACGGAGAACTTTAAAGGCTGGATGGGAGGGAAAGCCCATCTGGTGTTACGCACCAAAGGAAATTCTCCGTGGGGAGTCAGTAGGCTGCCTTTACTAACTCCTGAATTTCATTCGTTTCTTTGGAGCTCTCTTATGAGTCTCCCTAGATTAGTTACTCTTTACTGAAATTCCTGGGGATGTTTCAGTCTGTTCTTTCTTAATTTCCTCAAGCAGGCTGGTGGGGTTTCTTGTTTATGTAAATCTTTGTCTCTCCATCCCAGGATGGTTTCTTCCTTCTGTAGCTGCTCAGCTACACATAAGGACGAATGATTACTCAGAACTTCCTGGAAAGCCTCTTTTGTTTATTTTAGACAAAAATATTCAGGAAGTTCCTCAGCTATTCCAGCACAGCTATACTGGCATCGGCCTTTGGATCCTCCAGTTGCATTCACTAATTTTTGGGAGACCAGATAAAATCATTTTTATCTCAGTACTAAACCCAGGGTATGTCAGTGTTGTTCCACATGTTTCAAACACTGAGAAATGAGCTCCCACACCTCAAATAATAGAAAAAATATCTCCTCGTTCATCGAGATGGCAAGGTGACAGTCAGGTTTTTCAACCTTCCCCGCTGAGCTTGCCATCTTCAGACTAACATGTTCCAGCTCCAGGCCCAAATTTTACACCTTTGCAGCTCAACTCCTGTTTCCATACACATTCTCTCATTCAGCTGGTGAGGCTGCACCCTGCTTCAGCTACTTTCTACATGGCCACATGCTCAAGCAGCTAAGTATATTAAAGGAGACAAAGGGGGGAGGAAGGGGAGGATACTAAAAAGGGCTGGCATGTGGATTCTTTTTAGTCTCATAACCTATGTTGGTTCATTTCAAAGCACTTGAATCTATGCAATTAGACTGAACATTTCCTGTGGCATTGGGTGCTGCAGCAACCAACTTAACTTCTTTATTTCTTGGTGCTCTATATTGCACTCACAGCCATCTATGGGCAGCAGGGTGCTGGCAGAGTAAGGGAGCAGCGAGAGACCGTCATGTGTAATCTGCGTGTTATGTTTTAATTCTCCAGTAGCCGTCACTTACTTGTATCAGCAGTTCCTTCCTGCTGCTACACCTCTGAGTCCTAGGTGGTGAGACAGCCGTGGGTGGAGGGAGGCCTACAAACCCAGGAGTTCAGCTGTTACCTTAAAAGTGATAACTCTCGATAAACAAGGCCAGCCATTACAACGTGAAAGTGCCACTGACATAGCTGAGGTAGTTTAGAAACTACTAGTACATGAGAGAACGTGTAAGACTTTCTTTAATTAATATAAGTTCTGTTGGCATGTTAGCTTCAGCCACCATCAGTCACATGACACTTTAAAAATTGATTACAAGGACTCTACAGAAGGGTCTGTACTGGCTTGGGTTCCATAAGCTGGTCAAATATTGCTGTTGTAGACTACATCTCTTCACAATCAGCTCTTTAGTTCGCAGCCTGTGTCTGAGTTCCCTCTCCAGGAGAAATAAAAAAAAAAAAAGCAGATGGGGTGGGAGCTAGATGGTGATGCGGCCTGCACCTGACGGGCAGCTCTGAGCCTCACTTGGCTCATGCATCTGAAGGAGCAGGGTAAACCTCAAAATGGACTCTAATGAATTTCCCTGAAAAACAAACAAACAAACAAACATACAAACATACCGTGAACCAACTCTGAACTACTTGTGCTATAGGAGACATGTATTTTAAGCCAGGCGATTCTCATTATCAAGCACCGTTTGGTGGGGCCTAACCCAGCTGTTTCAGGGCTGAATTGATTTCCAAATTAGTAGGACATTTTATGGCTGCTCTTTTGCAATTTCTCACCCTTTCTTTCAGTAGACCATTGATTTGTTTGATTTTTATTCCTCAACAGAAACAGGAATGCTGACAGAAGATGAGGCAAGGAACAATAGCTTTGTGTTCGGTTCAGGAAGAGTGAGAGTTTTTTTCTGTTTATCCTCCTGGCAAGTCAAGAAGGCCTGCATTGCAAATGGATGGGACTAGACAGAGGGTAAGTGCAATTTATTATTCCCATTGTTCTGTTTTATCAGAAAACTGGGAAACTTGGTTTTGAGAGTGGTCGTTGCAAATTTCAGCTACGTTTTTTCCTTTTGAAAGCAGATCTTGGAAACATATTCTGGAGGGTCGCAAAATACTGAGTTGTATTGAAACAGCAGTTTACTGCCTCTGACAAAGTATTAGTCAAGGATGAAATGACAAGAGCTTATAGCACTAAGTGTACCCTGCTTTTTAGTGCTCGAAGGTCATTGAAACTGGGTCATAACTGGAGTTCATGTCGAGCTTTTCTGGCTCACAGTGAGTGAAAGCAAATTCAAGCTCTACCTGGCAGGCGTGCTTAACATCGAACCTGTAGGTTTTAGATTATAGGTGCTGTTTCAATAAAATAATCCTGAATGATTATTGCAGCTAATAAGCTAAAATTTGTACATCTCCTCTGTCTTTACAAAACATTGCCAAATTACAGTAATTTGTAGCTATTTCAAAACTGGCACCAAGCCCCACAAATATGTTCACAAAAACTTATGAAAACTGAAGCCAGTTTACACCTTGTTTGCTTGAGGGGAAAAAAATGCTCATTTCAACTTTTTACTGAAAAATTTATAACATTCTTTTTGTTGGGCAAGTTATAAATCTCTCCAGTATAAAGCGTTACAACTTTTTTTCACTTTTATATGTTGGAGAGTGTGACATCCTTTTATAGTTCAGTTTTTTAGCCACGAGGCTTCTGAAATCGAGAGATTATTATTTTGGATTCTTAATCAGAAACTGGGCAGACATTAGTGTTCAAAGAATGACAGTAATTATGTAGCAACAGGAAAATGACCAGGAAGGGAAATTCTGTAGTAATAAACATTGCATCCTTGAAGAAAACGCATAATGATTGTGGATGCTTATATTTTGCTGTGCTTCTTCTATTTCCTGCAGTCACAATAACTAACAGCTCAGGAGTTGGTTGTGTACAGGCACTCAGAAGCTTTGGTCTGTCTTTGGTATGTGTTCTAATACAATCTCAATTTCTGAAAATGGTGTGTGCACATGTGAAAAAGAAGAGGAAGAGGTTTCTGAGTCTCCTGTTTGGTAAGGCAGAACAAAGTCTGCCAGCTCATTTCACATGGGCTGCTTTACAGTCAGACATTGGAGGGTAACAACTTCATGTCTACTAATATGGATTGGATTCAAACCAGCAAACCAGAGATAAAGTAGTTTGTTTTCCTTTACCAGTTCTTTTAATTCTTTCAGCTAACCCATACTCTGTTTCCTGGACTTGATTAGGTTTGTCATGCAGTGTGTCTGTGGCTAAATGAATATGTATGAAGTGTGCACCATTTGTTTTAGCAACTGGTTATGAAAATTTCCCGCTGGAAACATTTTCCACCTAGACAGCTCTGTTTATGCTGTCTTAACCCCCCCTCTCCCCCCCCGTAATTCTCATTAAGTGATCCTGCTAATAGGTATCCACTTGACTTGTAAGAAGCAATTTGTTTATTGTACTTCTGAATTGATAAGGATGGTTTGTTAGTTCAATAAGTCTTGTGGTCATTCACTCTGTAATTTAGTCACCTAGCAAACACTAGGGTAAGTCTCCTCCTTACCTAGATGTACGTTTAGTATTTTTTGAAATGATTAGCATATTGACTTCCCTAGGCACAACTTCTTTCCAGACTCACACAGTCTGTGAGTATTTCTGCAAATAACAGAAGCTCAATGTTTCCATGAGTAGTAACCACTCATCTTCATGTTCCTGGAAAAATAGCCAGAGGGGAATAAAGGAGGCCAGAACAAATTACAAGTGGGAACGGATGAGTATATCTGTGGATATTATTTTCCTGTTGTTCTGCTATTCTTAGAATTTCACAGTTGTGTGCTGTGTATGTGTAATGTGTATACAGACAAAGCAAACTTTATGAGACAGAAGGACAATGGTAAATACCTAACAGCTTTGGTGATAGAAACAAGATTTTCTTTAGTACAAATTTCATAAGTGATTTAATGGGCTAATGTTTGAACTACCATTTAATTTCTTTCTTTAGAAGGCTAAGGTTATGAAAGAGAAATTGCTGAATGCTTTACTTGTGATGGATAGGCTACAGCTCCCCAGAAAGTCTTGGTAATCCAGCTGTTCAGCACTAATAGTGACAGCCACAAGTTTTATAATCTTTCCTAGGCGGTACTTCAATCTAGGGTGAAAAGAACTTACTACAATGTGTCTCAAGAAATGGAATCTAAGTCTTGCTTCTCCAGCAGAGACTCTGTAGTATTTCGTTAATAGCAATTCGCCTCAGGAGACTCCATTTTGTAGATGTGAACTTAGAGGTCAAGAAACTTGCTTTATTGATAACCTTCTGAGTAAGTACAAAATAACATTTTCCCTCTGCTCCTCTCTTTCTGGTGGGAGAGCTCTGCCAATAATGCAAAAGGGTGGTTAAGACCCCATGCTTCAGATGGTTCAGTTAACAAGTACCCCTGGTGAAGTCTGTGTCATTTCTCTGAGTAGTAGACTGAATTTTTTCACACGCACTGTGAAAACCCTCTAGTGAAAAAGATTATTTTGAATAATCTTTTATAATAATCACCAATCAGGGCTGATCTATTGATGAAAGAAAGTAAGATTTTGTATGCCATGATCTTAATTTTGAATTTAAAAAGGTGGTACTTCTAAGCAGGGGGAGTGATAGACTTGCTCCAGATACGCATGCAAAAGTTGCAAAGTATGCTCAATACTGAACATTGGGCAGGGATTTGAGAGAGATATGCACCTAATTCTGACATTTAAACTTACTTCCCTTTCAGTTTTGCATTCTTTGTGCTCTGTACTGTCAGGTAAGGCACAAGGACTAGATTTTCTATAACCAGAGATGAACTACAAGGGAAAGACTTTGCAGACATTTTTTGTGCAAAGCAGGAATTTGGATAGCTGGTAGTTGCTTAATAATGCCTAAAATAATGATCTACTTCTTTGGTTCTTCAGATTTGTCTTCATTTTTGTTCTGTAAATCTCCATATCTCATGGAAATATATCTAAGGGCAATTCTTTCTTCTTGGGCTACTCTGGCACAGACATTTGGCTGTCAAACAGCTGATTTGATTTGTAGGGGAAAAGAGCAGCTTTAAATTCACTGTGTGGGCTTTTTTAAGGGGGACTTGCCAGCCTACTCTTGTGTAACTAAGGCGTTTGATTCATTCTGCCGCTCAGTGGAACTGCCTCATCGTTACCAGTGTTTGACATTTAACAGTTCAGATGAATTTGACCAAAAGAGGGGGAAAAAAAAGGCAATTAAAATGGATTTGCCTGCTAAATTCAAGCCCTGCTTTAGCTGGAAAAAGCCATTGCCAAGATCCAGCAGCCACTACTACTTGCAGTGCTAAGGAGAGCAAGCAGCGGAGACCATGGATATCATTCAGGTGAAGAAAGAGATGGGTGTAGTCACCCACTGCCCTTGCTGGATTCCAGTCAAATCTAGAGTGGGCATGAAATGGCATCCGTTTCAGTGCTGCTGTGTTGGAGACACATCAGGCATGACAAGAGCAGCCGGCAGCACCGTGGCAGTCTGAGTTCAGATCAACGTAGTGAAGCTGCCTCTTGGCCAGACGTGCTGGTGTGTGCTCTCCTATAGCTGAGTCCTTTCCAAATGCCTCCCCAGGCTTGTTTTCATTCCTTCATGCCATAAGTGCATCTAATCAAGGCACTCTGACCAACCCTGCTACAGAGCAGGTACCTTCTCTGCCACAGGCCCAAAACATAGGGGGGAAAAAAAAAGCCCTTACCTCTATGCATTATCCTGTTCAATTATTTTCTCCTTTTTAAAACTGGCTTTCTTATCTATTACACAAAACCTTCCCTCATGGCACTGTATCTGGCTTTCCATCTTTAATACTTCCTAAACGCAACAGTAACTGAGGGATGCATATGTTATAGTGTCCCTGCAGTACAGCCAAATGGCACAGTACTCTTTTGTAGTTAAAATAAGCGCTGGCGAACTGCAGCACTTATTCACAGCAGCTTCGCATGATTTGAACACGTTTTCCATCATGTTATGTTTGTTGTTTTTTCAGTCTTTTATTGTCCACATAAAAACAGGGTGAATGGGTTGCATTGTGACTGTCGAAATTTTGTGAGGGCTTTTGAAAATTGCTTTATTATCAGACAGGTTTTCTTGTTGCAGCTCCATATGTAAGGAGATAAGGAATTCTTAAAGCCCTTCTCCATCTGCACTGCAACCATTTACATCACTAGTGGTTGCCTGCTGTCTGGAAGAACATTTCTTATTTGTTTCATGACCCGGACTTGGAGCTTTGTTATATTTGCCATATTTGCAATTATTTCTAAGCACTTTTATGGTGTGTTTAAGTAGATATGGAGATTTTGCATTTCTGCAGAAAGGCGTTTTCTGTGTGTTTGATTCTGCATCTAGTAATTGGAGTTACTTGAGCAAAGAACAGAACTGTTGGTTTGACAATTATCTTTTCCATCAAAAACAATTGTTTGCTTTTGTTTAAAACCTTATTTTTTTCTGCTTATCCACCACAAAACAAAAGCAGACACACACACACATTTTTCTTAAATGTTTCTCTTTATTTTTATTTTTGGTAGGAAGCTATAGCAATTCTAGATGACACTGCTTTTTGTGGATTTTTTTATTATTATTACTAAAAGGTAGAGGACATATGCAATAAAAGAAGCAACATTATTTGTTAACCTTGTTTAGCAAATAAAAAGGGCTAAAATTCAAGAATAACAGGATCAATAAGGGCTGTATTGGTTATAGGGTCTGCTTGTATTCCCCTACTCACGTGTTCTGACACCACAGGTGTTACTGTTTCTTGAATAAACATGGGTGTTAATTTAATGATTTGTTTATGGATCCTAAGAATAAGAAGTACCATCCCTGGAGAAAGTGTAACCTGGCAGTAAGCCAGCATGTCTTAAAGAACGAAGTCTTCTGGAGGGATGGGCAGTGTCCCAAGAGGCCGCCTTAATTACTTGTAACGTGTTATACCAACACTACCACCTACAGGAGTTCAGCAAAAGGGAACAGCACTTTGCAAAATGCAAAATTAAACAGATATCAAGGCTTTTTCAGAGAGCGATCTCACCTTTCTAAATATCCAGGATTTTTTGTTTACCTGATGCCTTTTGTTTTGTCTTTTTCCTCTCTTGAGTAAACTGCGTTTTGGGGTAAGTCCTTAGCTATATCAAGAGGCTGTCAAGGCAGTTCTTGCCTCATGAATCCAGACATTGCTGTTGCTGTGGGGAGCCATGTTGTGAGAAGGGTATTTGTTGTTGCTTTGTAACCCACCGTGCTAGAAATCTCACTCTTGTTCTTCAGGTTTCGAGTATGAGCTAGTGTGATTTAAATGAAAACCTCACAAATGTCCGTAGTTCAGAGGTGCATCTGCATAAAAACTTGTCTTAGGGAAATGTGCAAATTACTGGGTTTGGTTTATGTATAGGCATATGATAGCACGATTATTTTAGCTAGTGCAGTCATTGTATTACTTACACAGATGTTGTATACATCTCATTGCTTTTTAGTAAGCCAGCACAAACAAATATCTGAATATATATCAAGGGGATTTTTAAAATATACATCATTACTTGTGGTATCTGTCATTGGTCCTGGACTTTGAGGGATTCTGTTTCCAGTCACCCACTGTTTTTGCTTACACTATTTCAAATGATCTGTGCAATTATGAAGCTGTAGTTTTGCAAAGTATTTACATTAAGTTAATGGCATGTTACGTTTTCTCTCCTCATTGCTTGTTGGTCATTGCCAAGCTGGGACAGATGAGCCATAAATAGCAGACAAGAACAAATCTGCATCTTTAAAATAGAGGATAATGTAAAAGTGTTAAGCATTTTTTGTCCTGCACTTAATTATGTGCTCAAGCCCAGCTGATTTCAGTGAAGCTTAGCTAGAAGGAAGCGTTAGGCATATGTAAGAGGCAAGGTTGCTTAGCATCCTGTGGAATCTGGCCTTCAAAAAAATGCAGCAAAACTGCAATTAGATCATCCCCATCATGATAATCAGTGAGAAATAAATGTATTGAGAGTTGCTTTGGTGGCTTTTATTCTGAGTGGTCTCATATCCTCTTTGGCATCTTAATTTCCTCTGCGGGCTTGCGAAAGCCCAAGTTTCTGAGGTGATACCTGTGAGATTAGCTTCAAATGCTCTGGTTTTGTGTGTGTCTATACCGCCAAACTGGCTGAGAGCTTCATTCTTGTTTTTACAGGAAAATTTCATGCTTAGTGCATTGGTGATGTGATCTCTGGAGGTATACTGGCCATCTCTACAAACCTGACTTCAAACATTTGGCCTAAATAAGAGAATATCTAGACGGAGTTCTTGGTTAGTGGAGGGCTACCTGAGGAGTTTTACTTACTCGGTGCCTGCTGTAGATGGCTGCACTTCCCAGGTGGCTGGGACATTTTCAGTCAAGGCACTGCTCAGAAAGAACGTTCTCGGTTTAGTTAAAAAAAAATAATAATAATAAAGGAAGTTAGAAATAAAGGCACCCAGGGAAAATGATGCAAGAAAACTTATTTGAATATTTAATCTACAACTTCACTGCTTCATTTTCTTTAGCTGTACTGTTTTCAGGTGTATTTTCTAGTTGTGGAGGTAAAATTGTGTGAACTTCTTAACCTTTTAACATCAAGTGAACTGTGGAAGGAGTCAGTAAAAATCTGCTCAAGGAGGAGGTGGATGGCAAGACTCAGAGGCTGAGCTAAGACAGATAGTTGAAGCATATAATAATAAAACATTAAAATGGAGAAGTAAAACTTACACAGAATTGTTCAGCAATACTTCCTGTCAGCACTGAGAAGAGCATTGGTAACAAGCAATAGAATATAAATTTACTGTTTGCCATTGTGTCTACGAGGAGCCTTGAGTAGCTGCATTTAGCTGCAGAACGCTGTATAAGCCTGCTTTCACACTAATCATAAAGCTATTGCTGTGAAGTAGCACTCAGGAGGCTATCCTGTGAGCTCCAAGCAGTAGCATTTGGGAAGCTTGTCTTAATTAGAATTTCAGACAAAAGCAGACAAAAAAAAAAAAAGAAAACCACCGAAACAATTGTCTGAGAAGCCAGACATCCAAAAGGTCACACAGTTCTTAGTTCTTCCCCAGTGTCCTTTGGGTATTTGGCCCTAGTGTTTTTATCTTCTCTGTATCAAATCTTGTAAAACACTTATGACACTTAAACTAAGCAGTGTCAGTACCAATTTATCTGCCATCGGGGTTGGACGCTAAGCTTCAGGTTGACACATTAGTCCATAACATGACATGGATTAAAAAGTTCCGTTCTGATATGAAGATAAAAATCAATATGTTTACTCAAAATAATTAAAAGTGAGCAGCAGAATAATGATGATGATAATTACAACCTTGGAAAGTCATCACAGAAGCTTGCCGTTTTCTGAAAATAACTTCCCTCTTTGCATTTTCTCTGATATAGGAAGTATGGCTTTTTATAGTCATGGGGTTATGTAACTCATCCTTTTCGGCCTTTGGATGAATATAAACCGGTGCCAGTCTGAAATACCCACAGTACCTGCGGACATCACGCCCAGCATGTTCCTACTGAAATATTTTCAATACCACACTCTTGAAAGTAGTTGACTTAAACAGTTCTTTCTGTTGGTATTGTACAAGTTGCAGAGCACACAAGGATCCTTGCATTTGTGTCAGTACTTAAACAGTTATTTTGTTTTGCTTAGTGGAAGGCAGCTGACGCATCCTGCTTCTGGTCAGATGTTTGCAGAATCTGTGGTTCTGTAATGTAGGTGAAGAGCGAGGCATCAGCTTTCCCTAGCTTTTCCCAATGGCACAGCAGCAGGAACACCTTTTGTACCAGCAGTTGGCGTTGGCTGTAGCTAAGTGATGTGAGACACAGCCTGGTAAGCACAGGGTAAGCCCCTGTCATGCATCATCTGCTCCACAGAAACCATCTGTGTCCACACCCTGGTTCTCTACAACCATCAGTAAGGGAAAGGCAACTGGGGAAGTCTCACCCTTCCTGGGCAGGAGCCAAGCGACCCTTGGCTTGCTGCAGTTGAAAGCCTCCACGTGGTCATCTACTGACCAACCTCATGCGCATGGCAGAGGTCCGATTATCTGCAGCCTGGGTGTTTGGGTGTGGCGAGGCACAAGGCTCAGATGCTTGGTGAAACACTTCGAGGATGGCTCCTGAGCACTTCGTTTCTTACCAAGTTACTGTGTTTCACTTCATTTGTGTGAACGGTATTTACACGTAACGTGGGCTTGGTGAGGATGTAATTTCCACCACCTTTACACCACATTGAGGCTGCTTATGTCTGCACAGTTCGATTAATTCCTAATTTGCATAAGAGCGAAATTAGAACTGGGTAGCCTCTGTGAGGTTAAACGGTGTATGTAGCAACTCCATGCTGTTTTTATATAATGCATGCATATCAGCTGAGGTGTTGTGTGTGGTGGTTGGTGAGATCTTTAGCCCTGTTTTCTCTTCGTCCTAAGGGGATGCAGACAAAACTAAAAGTTAATTTGGAATGGTTGTGACTTGCCTGTTCATCATCATTGCAGCTCATAAAGATGTTGATTTACATATTGGATATACTCCTGATTTGTATTTTAAGGTTATTTTATTTCCAGTTATGGTCATAATACAAACCAACTTTTATAAGTTGAGGAACACACTGGCCTCTGAAGAAAAGGCTGGAAGGCAGTCTTGGAAAGGTAGGGTGCAGATAACCCCTTGTGATTAGTATGTTTCACCTGTTCTCATTTTTTCTTAATATCAATGAAAGTGAAAGCTCTTCTTAAATCCAAATGTACTGCTCTCTGCTGCAACAAACTCCACCTAACAGCAGCCAAATTCTTCTAATGGAGTCTTCTAGAAGACTAGCTCCAGGCAAGCAGTGAAGGAAATAGTCCTCACATTGCATCAGTGGTCTCACTGCAGCTGACTTTGGGCAAAGAGACTAGGATTGGACTAGTAAGTAAAGTTACGAGTGTCTGGGAAAAAAACAATCCCGTGGACTTAGGAAGTAAAGCGTGCAAGCGATCTTAGCTGTAATTATTACCCTGTTCTTAGCTATAATGATGTTGGGATTTATGTAACACTTTTCATATGTGAATTGCTCATCAGATTGCTAATTATCTCATAACATAGACAGTTTCTTGCCTGAATGTGGCTGCAAAAGCGTGCGAGGATCTTTCCAACAATCACATATACAGGCAGCTATCGTAATTTTCTTTTTATCCTATGCTCTTAGGAGATGATGCTTATGTGACCACACTGTGGGTGTCTGCGTGCCTGCCTAATAATGTCAGAGCAATTTCAGCCAGCTGTGACAGAGTGCTAGGGGTACTGAAGATTCAAATTTCCTAAACATCCTAGGGAAATAGAAGACTAAATACAGGAAAGAGCCTCGATTACTGTTTCTAATGATAGAAAGGCTGCAAGGTTTCCCATTTTCTGTAGGACGCCAGCTCTATCCAGAAGCATGTCTAATTCCTTCTAAATAATTTATATGTTAATTAATGAATTTTAATGATTGAGGTCTAGCAAACTTTCTAGACTAAATAATTTTAACTTATTTTTATCTCTGTGTATCTGTGTGTGTTTTCTCCCACCGCTTTACATGGGTTGAAAAGGCTGTTTTCATATTTAAAAAGTATATGGCAAGGAAAAAAAATACAGTATCTTGGGGTGTTATTGCTAGATTCTGAGAACACAGCCATAGACCCAAATATTGTAAGATTGCTCAAATATTTATTTTTTCCTTCTGATTGAAAATTAGGATTTGTTTTTATTTTTATATATATAAATATATATACACACACATCAATCATTGTCATCACGACTTTATTCCTCAACAAGATTCAGTGAGTGTTTCTTTAAAAATTCTGGCTTTCTTCCTTCAGATTTTCTTATCAGGGTTATAATAGTGAGGAACTCTCATATATAGTGTAAGAGAGCAAAAACATTGACATGGCTTTTTTTTTTTAAATTTTCAAAAGGTCCCAAACATCTGGTGCCTTTTGAAAATGTTCATGGCAGTAACAACAGTTGCTAAATCCATGCAACCAGAGAGTGGTGATGGTAACACTGCGAGCTGATGGGGAAAATGGTCATCTTATAAAAAGTCAATCACTTTCAAATACAGCAATTTTTCTGTCTTGCAGCTTCGAAAGCGGGTGAAATGATACAGATTTGCTTGATTTTTGTAGTGCCTTTTGGAGACTGAAATAACTGGGGTATTCTGGACTTGTTCCCTAGAAAAGGGAGATACTTTTTCAGAGGAGAATATATTTATTATTGGAGGAAAAAAATGTGGTAAGGGGAAAGTGGTCTTAATTTTGACTGAAGTTAGTATGAGGAAATATAATAAAGTTTTATTTATTAATTATAATGCAGTTTATAAAAACTAAGTGGAAACTTATTATATGTTGAGCTTATGGCTGAGGATTTTCTGCATCTGGGAGACTGCATGAGGAAGGCAAAAGAAAAGTAATAACCCATAGAGCTGCAAAGTTTCCTTGGAGTTTTCTTCTCCCAGATAACCAACCCACTGGTGCCAGAGGCTCCAGTTTTCTCCTCTCAGTTTCACATTCTTCAGTGTCTCTGGGTAACCCAGTTTTGGGGGGCTAGAAAGCAAGCTAAAATGAAGCAAGCGGATGCTGAGCCGTGGTTATTTATGAATCACTGCCCAGTCAGCTGTACCAGAAGCAGTCCCAGTTTGCTGGGCTGCTGGCAGTACAGGCAAGAACAGCACCGCTGTCCTGGCCCAAGAGGGATGGCTGGTGGCACGGCTATGAGGGATGCTGCTTCACTTTTTCCACTTGTAACCCGTGGAGTGCTGCGTGGGACACGGTGGGGCTGGCCTCATCTGAGTAACGATAACAGGAAGCTGTGTGATCTGATTTGATACAAAACCTGTGCTCGTCCTCGCTGCCGGCTCATTGCTGTATTAGTCACCGGGGGCTGGATGGCTCTTAAGAGCTGGGTCTGGTTTTAAAGCGGTGGTGCTTGTGCAGGATGCAGAACTTCACTGGCTGCACCTGTAAATACAGAGGCAAAGTGGATTTTTGTTCCCTGTGGAGTCTGAGAGGAGCTGGACTTCTAGGTGTGTTTCTGAACCAGAAGTTGAGATTAATAAAAATGTATCACATCTGCATGTTTCAGTCCTTACCTTTTCTACTGCCATCTAGCTTTTCTCCCCCCTCTCACTTTTCTTCAAAGAAATATCATTCTGTGTTGCAACTTCCTACCCAAAGTGTGGAATAAGCTGGAGTTTTACATGTGAAGGCACATCGCACCCATAAAAGGACAAGTGTGAGAGCTGGTGGCGGTGCCTGAGCTAGGAGAGGTGAAGTGGCTGGCTGAAAAGCTGCAGAGGTGGGCAGCTTGCAAACTGTTAGGGCAAGATTCATCACCTGACCCCAGCATTAGACAGGCATGCTCTGTGCAGATAGCTGGCTATAAATAATTATTAATCGTAATCCACCATAGCTACTGAGTTCAGACGTCAATATTAATGAAGTGAAACTAGCAGCAGCTTTCTGTGTGAATTAAGTGTTGACCATGGCAGTTGATGTTAATCGTTTGTGAATGCCAGTGAGGTCAGGTGCATGCAAATGA